>NW_007246359.1:201990-203200 GCF_000164805.1 Carlito syrichta | reverse complement strand
GCCACAGGCACAGACTGAATCTCGTGGAGTTTAATATTTAGTGGGCTAAGGAAATAAATACACAACGATGGAAAATTCCAACATTGCTAATTCTCCTGTCTAATAAACACATGATACTTTGAGAGCATATGAGGGGGAATTGACCTCAGCTGGGACATTGGTGATGGCCTCTCTCATCTCCTCGAACATCTTATGTTCTCTTCTCTTCTCTCCTCTCTCTCTCTCTCCCTCTCTCTCTCTCTCTCTCTCTCTTACTCTTTGAATCTAGTATATGTTTCATCTTCCCAATATAGATGCCTCTAGGTTTTAGGTCACTCTTTTTTAAGAAAACAACTAAAACCATGAAATACACTTACCTTCTTAATTTTACCCTAAAGCTCATTTTCATCAAACAGATTAAGAGCATATATTTTTTTAACAACAACAACAACAAATGAAAACAGATATTTTAATCTGAAATCTTCCTGGGAAAAGAAAATATATTTAAATTAATAATCCTAGATTGTAAAACACGCTGAGGTTCCTCTTATAAAAAAATCTGAATACACCAAAATACAATTAAAATGACATTAAAATATGACACCAAAAGAACAACTAACAAAAAAAAGATAAATTGGACTTCATCAAAATTAAAATCTGTAGTGCATCATGGCCACTATCAAGAGATTGATAAAACAACCCACAGGATGGGAGAAAATATTTGTAAGCTGTATATCTCGTATGATTCTAGATACTATAATATAGGAAGCCTAATACACATTCAGAAGATATAATGTATCCAGAATATATGAGGGGGACCCCCAAAAATGAATGTATTTATTAAAATTGTGTATTTATTTGTACATATTTAAACTTCAGTCACCTTCAAAGTACTTTCCGTTTGATGCAATACCCTATTAAGATGCCTTTTCCACTATGCTTAAAACAGTTTTTGAACTTGTGAATTTTGATGCTTTTTAGTGCTTCTGACTTTTCACCTCCTCCACATTGGCCAAATATTTCCCTTTGAGGACTTTTTTTCATCTGGGGAAAAAAAATGTCGTTTGGAAAACCTCAATTTCTTAACCAACTTATCTTTGACAAAGCCTCTAACAACAACCACTGGGGAGAGGAGAACATATTCAGTTAATGGTTCTGGGAAAACTGTTTCATCACATGCAGAAGATTGAAACAGGACCCCTACCTATCACCATACACAAAAATCAACTCT
>NW_007246359.1:186323-201970 GCF_000164805.1 Carlito syrichta | reverse complement strand
CACAGAATGGGAAAAAATATTTGCCAACTGTATATCTGACAAAGGCCTAACATCTAGGATCTACAAGGAACTCAAACGTGTCGAAAGGGGGAAAAAACCACCCCATTACAAAGTGGGCAAAAGACATGAATAGACACATCTCAAAGGAAGATATATGAGCAGCCAACAGACACATGAAAAGGTGCTCAACCTCACTAATCATCAGAGAAATGCAACTCAAAACCACATTGAGATACCACCTAATCCCAGTAAGAATGGCCATCATTAATAAAACAAACAGCAACAGATGCTGGCAAGCATGCAGAGAAGAAGGAATGCTTCTACACTGCTGGTGGGAATGCAAACTAGCGCAACCTCTCTGGAAGACAGTGTGGCGATTTCTGAAAGGACTAGAAATTGACCTTCCACATGACCCAGCAATCTCCCTATTGGGAATATACCTGAAGGAATTCAAATCATTCTCCAAAATTATACTTGCACATACATGTTTATTGCAGCACTATTTGCAATAGTAAAAACATGGAACCAACTGTGCTGCCCATCGAAACTGAACTGGATTAAAAAAATGTGGTACATTCACACAATGGAATATTATGCATCCATAAAGGACAAACATATGGACTTCACAGCAACTTGGATGTATTTAGAGTCTGTCATAGTCAGTGATCTATCACAGAAACAGAAAACTGAGTACCACATGTTCTCACTCATAAGCGGACCTTGAGCAATTATCATAATACTTTAAGAAAGGGATTGACAGTAGTGGGAAACTGCCAGGGGGTGAACACACCTCATCAAGAAGGGTACCTGCATGATGAACATTTGTATACCTAACCCTGAATTGTACCCCATACCTTTAAAATTTTTTTTAAATGTTGCCTGGGGCAAGATTGGGTGAATAGGAAGGGTGGTACAGGGGTCATGCTGTTTTTGGCCAAAATCTGCTGAATACTCAGTGTGGTGTGGGCAGGTGTGCTTGCAAATGACCCATCATGAAATGGGCAAGCATGTTGAAAGAATCTCTACACACACACACACACACACACACACACACACACACACACTCACTGAATCTGAGCACAGCCTCTCACAACAACACTAGCTGATACACTGATGCCAATAGGTTCCTAGAGCACTTACCTAGGAGGGGAAGCCTGCACTATTAGAGGTCCACTCTTCAAAAGATAATTCCTGTTTTTTGAGTGGTCCTCCCTCATAAAAAACACTTATAACTCAACAACAAAATGACAAATAATCAAAATTTTTAAATGGGTAAAAACATAAATAGTCATTTATTTCAAGATTGCAAATATCTAATAAGCACATTAAAAGATGTTCAATGACTTTAGTCAGGAAGGAAATACAAATCAAAACCACCTGACAGTCTCTAGAATGGCTATAATTCAAAAAATGAACTATAATGGGTGTTAGTAAAGGATGTGGAAAACTGGAACAATTATACATGGCTGGTAAGAATTTTAGATGGTGCAGCTGCTGTGGAAGAGTTTGACAGTTCCCCAATAAGTTTAACATAGAATTTCTATATGATCCAACAATTCCTCTCCTGGGTATATGCCCAAAAGAATTCAAAACAGGTGTTCAAACCAAAACTTGTATGTGGATGTTTATATCAGTTTTATTCACAATAACCAAAAGGTAGAAACAACCTAAATGCTCATCAACAGATGAATGGGAAAACAAAATATGATGTACTCATATAGTAAAAACTGTTCAGCTATGAAACAAAATGAGATAATGACATACGCTAAAACATGGGTGAATTTCAAAAACATTATGCTAAGTAAAAGAAGCCAGACACAGAAAGTCACATATTGTATTATCTCATTTGTATAAAATATCCAGAATAGACAAATTATTAGAGACAGAAAGCAGATTAGTAGCTGCCAAGGGCTGAGGGCAAGGACAAGTGGGAATGTCTACTTAATGAGTATTGGAATGAAAAAGTTCTGGAAATAGACTGTGGTAATGGTTGTGCAATATTGTGAATGTACTTGGTGTCATTGAACTGTATACTTTAAAATGGTTAGAATGATAAGTTTTATGTTGTTTGTATTTTACCACAATAAAAAAGGCAATAAATTTTTTCAAGAGCGTGATTTAATTTAGTTTTACTAGTCAACTTTATTTCAGAATCTGGTGTTTTTGTTGTATAAGAGTAGAATTAATCTGTTTTAAGCTTTTGTTCAATATGGGAAGGGAAGATGTTATAATGTTTCTCACTTTTACCTTGTCTTCTTAGAGAGTATTTAATTTGGCATAAGGGTTACAGATGTACTTTATTTTCATTTCTTAACTTAATTTGGCTTCCCCACGTACATGTTATAGCTTGGGATCAAAATATATGGTAGACTCACCCCAAATGCTTTTGGAAAAATACATGTTTTTATAAACTTTGTATATGTCTGAGTTGCACTTACCATTTTTCAATAAGTCCAGACTTTCATTTTCCTGGCAAAGTTAATGACTAGGTTATAAAAATATCTGTATCCAACAATCTTAGACTCATTTATCTCTTAATTTAATTTCCTAAACAGTCTTTGCTTATTATGCATTTTCTTTTCCCTTCAAGAACAAATTCTTAGATGATAGTTTCCAACATAATTCTTCCCCAACTTAGATCCTTGTTAATATTTTTTTAATTCCATGAAGTAAATCGATTGAGTTACCTCAACTACATTTTCGAAATGCGTGTAGCCTTACAGATAATATTAAATGTTGCTGTGTTGGTTATTTTATGCTTTGATTTGACGGGGCTAATGGATACCCAGATAGTTGGCAAAGCTTTATTTCTGGGTGTCTCTGTGAGGATATTTCTGGAAGAGATTAGCACTTGAGTCAGTAGACTGAGTAGAGACTCATCCTCACTCATGTTGGTAGGTCTCATTCCTTGAGAACTCGCATAGGACAAAAAGGCAGAGGGAGGGCAAATTTGCTGTCTCTCCACTTGGGCTGGGACATTTATCTTCTTCTGCCCTTGGATGTTGGCACTGTTGCGTCCCAGGCTTTCAGGCTTGGACTGAAGTCTACACCACCAGCTTTTCTAGGCCTCCAGATTGCAGATGGCAGGTATTAGGACTTCTTAACTCTATAATCTTGTGAACCAATTACCCCGAAAAGAATCTCTTTTTATGTATCTATAGGTAATACATTAGTTCTGCTTCTCTGGAACCTTTGACTAATACAACTACTAATACATGGCAATATACTACAGTCGAAATTATCAGGAAGAAAATATAAATTACTTGAAAACTTCTTAGCCACAAGTAATGTTAATAGTTTAGTGAATGGTCTTCAGGTTTATGTATATGAGTAAAATGCTTAAAACTATCCCACAACTTGCATTTTCACTCTGCTGTGCATAGTGGATGTCTTTTCATCTTAAAAAATAGACACACGTCATCTATTGATCACTTCAAAGTATTCATTTGCATGACTGTATCAAATATTATTTCATTCAGGATGAGCATTTAGTTTGTTTTTAACTTTTACTTCTATGAACTTCATTCAAATAAATGTTAAGCATACACACACACACACACACACACACACACACACACACACACACACTTCCGTATGCAGTTAGATCTCTGCATGTTTTCCTTCGAGTTACAAAGTAAAAGATTTCACGCCTTCTACAGTTCAATTCCTGGTGATGTGTAATGCTGACACCCTTGGAACTGTTCTATGAACCTCACCACCAGAGGCCCATCTCCACACCCTTAATAATAATATTTTTATTGTAAATTGACAAATTACAGTTGTACATATTTATTGGGTATAAAGTGATTTTGTTATTTATTAATACATTGTGTAAAAATTAAATCAAGCTAATGGACATATCCATCACCTCAAATACTTTTCTTTTTTTGTGGTGAGAATATTGGAAATTACTCTCTTAGCAATTTTGAAAAGTACACTACGCTATTATTAACTATTCTCATCACATTTTACAATAAATCTCAAAAAACTCTGTCTTGTCTAACTGAGGCTTTGTTTCACAATTTATTTTAATTTTCAGTTTTTAACATCTACTAAAGTTTAATATTTTACTTGCATTCAATGGTCCTTTATATTTTGTTTGTAAATTGCATAATAAATCATTTGCCATTGCTGTTAAGTTACTCCTTTTTATTTTTTATTAATTTGTAAGAACTCTTTGTATGTTAAGTACTATAGCTTTTCTTTCATATTCATTGCAAATATCATCTCAAAATATCATTTGTATTTAATATTTTTGTCTTTTTTCCTTGTGTCTTAAAAATACTGTATCACTGAAATTTTCAAATAGATACATAATAGATATAATTATATAATGAATCCCCATCAAGCCTTCACCCAGTTTCAACTATTGTCAAAGATATCACAATCTGGTTTCATCTCTCAACTGCTTTTTATTTATTGTTGTAGTTGTAAGCAAAGCTCGTTTTACCCATAAATACATCTGTATGTATCTCTAATTGATACAGACATTTTGACATATAACCATTACCATTTTCCCAACTTATCTATCTTCAATACTAAGAAAATTTTGCTTGCTCATATAAAACCCTTTGGGTAATACATACCCATTTCAAAATTTCTTATCATTATCCATGGTCCATCCTGGTCCTCCTAAAGTTGTTTTGCTTATTTAATTAGAGGCTATTTCATCTATCTACTTGTTTTGTTTTGTTTGTTTTTTGTTTTTTTTGAGTTGGAGTCTCACTCTGTCGCCCAGACTGGAGTGCAGTGGCCGCTCCCAGCCACCGCAGCCTCGACCTGCTGGGCTCCGGCGATCCTTCCACCTCAGCCTTCCAAGTAGCTGGAATTACAGGCATGCGCTACCACGCCCGGCTGATTTTTTGATTTATTGTAGAGATGAGGTCTTGCTGCCCAGGCGGGTCTCGAACCCGCGGGCTCAGGCAATTCACTCACTTCAGCCTCCCAAAGGCGCGGGATTACAGGCTGAGCCACCGAGCCCGGCCATCTATCTACTTTTTATAGGTGCTTATACATATAAGTACATATAAGGTTTATCAGATTCACTTTTCCCACAAAGGTATTATTTTCCCTCATTTAGATGTTCTCCACACATTCTTCACTTTCTCTTTTCTGTGCATCAGATAATTGTAGTCTTTTGAACCTAAAGGCAGTTGTAATTCTTATTTTTACTGACTTGTCTCAGTTGTAGCTCAATATTTCCAGTTTAAGTGATAGTGTGAGCAGAGGTCTCAGGCTCTTCCTGCTAATTTTCCATGTTGTAGGCATTTACATAGGCATTTGGGGAAGTTATGGGTTTTCCCCCAAGCATTTCCCACTTACCACAACTGTCTAACTCACAGCAGAGTTCAGGATTTCCCCCAGATCAATACACTTACTTTAGCCCCACACTAACTCATCTTCATTAAATCTTTCTTTGCCTAGGCATCAAGAAGCTTGCCCCCCAGAGACCTGGACTTCGCCAGCTGTCTCTCCTCTTACTCAGGAGGACTTTCCCAGGAGAACCATGCCACTAGCCAAAATAATGAGACTTTTTGTGAGGGCACTGCACAGATAAAGGTCAGACAGATCTTCATCCTGGAAGCTTCAGGTTGGGAGAATTTGTGACTTCTTCACTCCTGTTCACACAGTCCTGCAGCCAGACCATCAAGGTTTGGTCAAAGGGGTTTAGTCACCATAGTTTAGTAGGTGATGGAATTAGTGGTTGTATTTGTGTATGTTTGAGAGTGTGATAAATTTTGCCTGGTCTTAGCATAGATAACCCTCTGGGTCCAGGGCCTTCTGGGATGGCATGGCATGAAAGACAGAGAGGTCAGGTACCCTCAGAGAGGATGGGCAAGAACAAACAAAGCTTTTCCCTAAGCTGTTTTTGGTTCCATGCTGGCCTCGTGGAAATACACTGCCATGGCCAAAATGAAGTCATAGAATATCAGTTCGGAGGGTTTGTAGAGATCGTCTTGTCAAACTATCATCTTATGAAGGAAGAAACGAAACCTTAGGAAGGTGAATTGAATGACTTGCCCAGCACTGGAGAAAGAATCATGACCCAAACCAGGTCTCCTGACTCTTCTATCTACCAAATCAAACCATCTCCAGCTAGCGATACTCTCTAGCCACCAACCTTTCTACCCAAGCATGGAAGGTCAATGTTGCCACTCCAAAGACTCTTATGATATGGCAGAGTACAAAATCACCTCAGTGGGGCAAACTGCCCTTATCAAATTAACTCCAAAAGATTTCAAACATAACTTGCTCAGTCTGGGGTCTGATCCATCACAATTCTAGAATCCCTCATCGGGGACATCTGGAAAATGGAATTCGATATGGCTCTGTTGGATGTGCTGAAGTCTACTGAAACAAAAGGGGATAGTGAGCATAGGACTAAGAAGAAAAATATACCTCAAGGAAGAAAAGACTACTAGCTCTAGTGTCCACAGGAGATCCCAGCACAAAACTCTGTCCCATCTATTCTTGACCTGCCTCAGTCCTTAAAGTAGTTGATCTTTTGTCTGTGAAAGACAACAGGATTGGGTCTGAGTGAAGAAATAAATAGTAAGTAGTTCTTCAGGTTTTCCACAGCTATGTCTCATATTTGACAATCTTACACTCACTGCCTTGACAGTCTGCTTTCACTAATCCATATGCATATAAGGTGTATATTACCCCCATGTCTACGAGAGTCTCACTTAGACAACGACATCTGTCTTTGAACTGTCACGAAATGCTAGAATGATTCTTTTTCTTTTGTGGTGTCAATTCCTTTTTCTGTCATTATTAACCTTGTTAAATACCCTCTTCCCTCCCCTTCTGAAAGGCATGAACTGAGTGCTAAGTTTCAAACATACCCCCTTAACACATCCAGATGGGGGAAAAAAGCACATCTAGCTATCTACTTAATCAAACATCTACTTTCACTCCATCAGCGGGGAGTAGGCCCTTTTGTACATTTAACAAATTCAAGCAATTTAGCAACTGGGTTAAAGTCTATGTAAAGTACTTCAACAACATGGGAAATGAAGACACTGGTCTTCTGTCTTAGAATTGGTTAATGGAAGACGTGAAGTCTCAAAACGTGCACAACAGTGGGTTCTTACAGAGCTGCCTAATGCACTGCTGGGAAAACCTTGAGAAGTTTTCCATCATGGGGGGAGGTGGGTTGACAGTTTTTGCCTTTGCTGTCAGTTCCACTGTGGGAGGCTCCTAAATTTATTATACCTAGGAAATGATTCTAGTGCAAACCTATCCTGAAAAAGCAAAGAAGCAAGGCATGCAGTACACCCTTCTACAGCTATTGTTGGTTCCCACTAGAGTGCACAGAGGCCGAGTTGGGGCAATGCCATGGGCCATGACCATGGGCACTTCCCTATAGAACTTGATCAAGGTGGGGCAGAGTTTGATCCCACTTGCCTTTTTACATCAATTTGTTTTCCAAGCCTCAACGTCAGTAACATTCAGACAGTAAAACAGAATTGTCACAGTGAAATGGTAGTGTTTTCCACGGGCACGAGTGTCTCTGTAAAATGCCATTTCTGCCAAGTATCTAAAACGCTCAATACCACCTGTTAGACGATCAAGTGTCAAACATCAGATTTGGGTCATCAGTGAGAAGCTGTGTCCCCTATAAAAAAAAAAAAATCTCCCCACTATGGGAGACTCCTTTACCTCAGTTTCCTCGTTTACAAAAGAGAGTAATAACGTGGTCCAACTTCCTAGGGAGGTGAAGATTGATGAGCACATTTTGCTGATTGGCTTAAAAGCTGTGCAGATATAAATCATAGAGGACTATACACGCTGCTGCACTGCTACCCTAGGTGCTGGGAGCTTTCACTAAAATCACCGGGAGCTCCAGGAATGTAGAAGAAATATGTACTGGGAGAGATGGGCCCAGAGCATTTCGGTGGTGATTATTGAAGCATGCTGCTATAGTGGAAGGGCAACTACTAAGTGTATGATTATCGACCGCTGCATTTGGATTTGCTCTGAGAACCCTTCTACATCAGGTAGTCCGGCTCAAAGGACATCAATCATTTGGTGCAACACTCTGTGTCTTACAGGCTTAATGGCCTTGGAAACCAAAGGGCCAAAAGCTGCCCTCTGAAGCAAACAAAAGGCCCTTCCAAGGCTGGAGGAGTACATAGAAGATGGCACTGACTTGCTTCACACATAATAAATAGCCTAATAATAAGATAATTAAAATAGCATTCTCATTCTGATCTCTAGATGATCAATAAATAAACGCACATGTGTGCTCTACACTTTAGCCAATGAAGCCAAATCCCTCGGTTCTAGCCCTGGGTTAGTCACCTGGCTTGTCATCTTTTGATGGCCATGGGATATGTCCCCAACTGCAGTCAACTGTCTTACAAACATATAAATGTCCCTTATTTCAGTTTGCACAAAGAATGGGATATTCATTCTGCATATTCTCTTTTCAACAATAGCCATTACTATCATCTATAAATTAAGACAGCATTATTCTTTCTCCCAAAATGCAGGGCCATTCAATACAACGTATTGGAAACATCTTGCTTGGCAGAAAATGTTTATGAGATATAATCATAGAAAATAAAGGGATACTATAATGAGAAGTCAACCCTTCAGTTTAATTGCAAAGCACTTTTTAAGCTAAAGAAAATTGTGAATTTGAGCTTTGAAGTGGAAATAAAGTTGCCAGTTTCTGAGGTGCATATCACAGAAAATGAATTCTTTTTCTTCATTAGAAAAACATATCTGCAAGTAATAAGATATTATGAGTAAATATTAAAAAACTACATTGCCATTGGGTTGTGTGTAGTTACAGAATACATTTATATCTTTACATTATTTCTAAATCACCACCAATTTAGAGAAAATCCTACTCCTGGCCTTACTAAATTATAATCTGTATTCTTATCCGGCAAAAATAAATAGGTATCAACTCACTTAGAAAAATTGCCTGATGCAACCAGAACAGGATTAGGGAAAGTTCATTATAATATTGAAGTGTTGTATTTTAAAATTATTCTTTGCTTCCTTTTTGGAGAATATGCATATATAAGGGCACTGTGAACTAAATTATCAACTTTTAGTTGAAGGAAAGTCATTCAGAATATTCTGTGCTGAAGCCTTTACTTCCAAGAGAGCATTAACTAGGTAAAGGAGAAATACTTCATTGGGCATGATCTTGGAGCCCCAGACAAGACAGAAGACAGGTAGAAAAGGAGCTCCTTCCAGCTATAATGCTAGGAAACACAGTCCCTACACATATTGGAAAATAATTGTGCCAACTTCTTGCTGTGTTAAACAAAAATGTTTTTCCTGAGTTACAAAAACATGATAAACGCTTCAAAAGTAGTACTATTCAATGCAAATATCGGTTGAGTGTTCTGCTCATTGTTCCAGACAGTGAAGAAACAAAACAAACAAAACAAGAAACAAAAAAAAAAACCTCTACTTTCATGAAGAGCAAACAAAATAAATGTTACTTATATGGTACACCAGAAGATGCCAAGTGTTGTAGAAAAATGGAGACAAGGCAGGAGAAAAGGGAGCACTTGGGGGGCGGGTAAAGGCCATGCCCTCTTATGGAGAGCAGGCAGTGACAGTCTCGGTCAAGATGACCATTGAGCAAAGACTTGAAGCAAGTAAGAGGGTAGGAGATATCCAGGGGGAGAATGTTCTAGAAGAGAGAACAATAAGTACAAAGCGGAGAGCCAGTCTGTAGTGTTTGAGGATTAGCATGGCAGGGCACAGAGGCCAGAGATGGCAGGTAAAGGGACAGAGTAGCTGGGCATGCATCATCAGGAGAGGGGTGGGAAGCGAGGGAGAATCAGCCACTCTCCTTGGACTCGGGCTTGGACTCCCAGAGAACTGGCCTGCGAGGCAGCATGGAAGCGCCTTGGTCTGACTCTACTGAAGCAGACCCTCAGGTTCTGTGAGGGGCAGTGGCAAAAGCAGACAGATGGCTGAGGAGGTCATTGCAATTTCAGATGAGAGGTGACTGGTGCAGCCGCAATGGACCACGGATACAGAGCCAGCAGGAGCTCTGGATGGGCTGGATGGCGAGATGAAGAGAGGCAGCCAGATTGACCACAAGGTTTTGGCTTCCACAACCATCAGCTGTTCTTCAGCAAGAGGAAGGGGCTGCAGCAAAGTGGGCTTGAGGGGAAGAGCAGGGATTCAGCTGGGACACAGTCAACACAAGATGCTCATTAGTCCTCCAAGTGAAGGCATCAAGGAGGCAGTGAGACACACGGGCCTGGATTTCAGAAGGAGGTCTGAACTGCAGATACCAGTTTTTGAGCCATCCATATAGAGATGATATTGCAAACTGAATCTGGAGAGGCCTTCAAGGGACTGACCATGGAGGGAGATACGTCCAGGGCCTTGTCTAGGGGACTCCCACGTTTCAGGAAGGAGACTGGGAAAGAGCAGCCGATGGCACAGGAAAAAATTCCAGCAAGTGGAGGGTCATAAAGATCTATCTCCCTGATACCAGCAGGTTCAAATGAAATATTCATGCAAGTGTTTCTTATACATTTAAAAGTGCTAGATAAACAGTGACTTACTACCCTTGGTATCAGCCGGACCACACTGAGATCACACTTCCCAGATCTTCTCAGATAAAACAGACAAACAAACACCTACTTGCAACTTAGTCAAGGTTAATCCTAACTGAGAATCTGGAACATGTCTCTGGGAATCAGAAACTCTGCCCTCTTTTGGTCTGCTCTCTGTTAGACAGCATCTTCTGAGAAACCTCATGGCCACTTCTAAGCAGTGAAAGGGAAAGAGGGGGAACTAAATTTGATGACCACATATTGCAACTGAAGACTTATTATATTCATGCTCCCATTTAATCCTTACAGCAACTTCATGAAGCAGGATTTATTTTCTCTATTGTAAAGACGAGACTGTGATCCTCAGAGAGGTTAAGTGACTCAACTAAGTTCATACGGTGCCCTTGTACAGAGCTGGAATAGACACCAAGACTTTTAGGACTCTTCGAGTCCCATGGCTCAAATGTCTCCCCATAAGCAATCCTCCTTTCTTGAAAGACTGGACAGAAGATACAATCTATGAACACTGAAAAGAAAGAGTTGCTATAATAATATAAAGATAACTTGTTTAAATTTCTGTGTACTTTACAAGTTGGGAACTTTCCTAAACATGCCCATCTGGACCCTTTACTAAGACTGGTGCTATCAAAGTTAACAATTTGGCCTTAGGGGAAATTTAAAAAATGTAAAGAGAACTGGAGAAAAATACTTCCTATCGATTGGAGAAAGATGTCTTAAAGGAATCAGTCCTCGGAGAGAGCTCATTTCTCTGCTGGGAAATGGGGCATAAGTAGGAGCTATGGGGGATGCAAAGATTGTAGGAAAGAGATGAGAAAAGAGGACAAGGATGGGGTCAGAAGAGGAGCCATCATGTTTGAAAGGTAATTTCAAAAGAGAAGACAGAGGTATAGTTGAAATAACTGACCAAGATCTATATTTCAGCTCAACCACTTAGAAACTAAATGCCTCAAAATATTGAATACTCAGTGCTTAGTTTCTGCCAGGGTGCCATGGAAGTATCTTCATTATGCACAAACTCACTGAGACTTCAGATTCCCGGGGATGCTTTGTCATACAGCAATGTTCCCATCTTACAGAAGAGGAAATGGAGCCACGGAGAAACCTAGTAACTTACACAGCTAACCCAAAGAGTTGGGCTCCAGAATCTGTTACTTCACAGCCAGGATCTTGGCTTTCCATAAACCCTGGGCGAGTCACCCACTCTGAACTTGCATCCTCTTCTAAAACAGGGACAGCAATGGTGGTTTTGCACTTCCTTAGATGGGAGATAATGCCTGGGCACGCCCATCATAGGGTTGGGCTCAGTGGGGATGGCTGTTACAATATTACTATCTGTCTTTGGTTAATTCTCTCCTTCCAGAGAGACTAGTGGAGCAGAAGAGCATTTGTTCGTATCTTTCCTACGTCCTCTTCTCTCCTCATCCCCTCTTCCTTCTGTGCCATGATGCCTTCCCAGCTTGAGCAACTACTTAGTGCCGCCCTTTGTGTTCCACAAGGAGCATGTCTAAACGTATCATGTCACATTTTGCATTAAAAAGAAACAGGAAAGTTAGCTGTTCACCTATTTCACTCGACTGTGAGCTGCTTACAGTACAAAATCACACCTAGAGCTTCGCTTTGACTACCTGCATCTCAAACACTGCCTACCATGGTGGGTGTTCAGTCAGCACATGCTTGCTGAAGAAGTGTGTGAATATCTGCCACCAGAAGTGTTTTACACGTCTACGAATAGTGTTCTAATCCCATTCCTATCCAAAGCATTAACTGGGGTGGTGATACATCGACCTGCTTTTCTTTATTCTGATCTGTTGACTCATCCAGATCATTTAGAAACTTTTCAACAGAAAGTTTTTGTGTACCTTTATCTTCTCCAAATCTCTGACTTAGTTTGTTTTTTAAATATCTTCTAGTCAAATATGATTAATAAAAATTTGCTGTTTTGAGAATCTGAGGGCATCTTTCTTACAAATACCAGCGGGAGTAAAGTGAAAAAATTACCAAGAAGTGGGAAGAATTTGAATGTCAGCTGCAGCACTTCCTTGGTTCAAAACCTACAGGCAGATACGCGAATGGTCAGTAGCATGAATGTATTTCTGCAGGTTTCAGAAACAGGAGCCATCCACGTGCCAAGAGAGGTCTTCCAGATGTTGAAGGAAACCAGGCGCCCAGAGGAGTGGCCTCCAGGGCACTCCAGGTGCTTCCTATCCTGCCATCTGGACAGCCCTGGCTCTGTACAAGCCCCTCTGCCTCCCACCATGTCCTGCTCCAGCAGCAGGTGGGAGTCAGTGGTCTGTGCTTGGAAAGAGCCAAACCAGAGACGGAGCTTAAGGAAAAGGACCGAGAACCATTCCCCAGGCCAGCAAACATTAGTTTTCAAAAACAGCAGAACCAGAAACTTGGAGGTCATGAAAACTGGGAAAAAAAAACCAAAGCAGCACCTTTGTTGCAATAGTTTTTCATCCTAGTCCTGGGTTTTTCTTCTGCTGTTCATGTTCCTTTCAACCAGAACTACACATGTGGTCTTAGGTTAACACTGGAGAAAGATAATTTTTTTTAACAAAAATATTTTTCCTGTTATTTAAAAATATGTTTGCTGTTTTCCAACCACTGGAGGGGGAAAAAAAGGTGTGCATTTCATTGTTGTTGAACAGATTATTACAAACAGAAAAAAATACAATAATAATAGTAATTACTTCCATACATTATTTCATTTACTATGGAGACCATTATGAAGTGACTTTGCTCTGCAGAGGAGAAACTAACGCTCAGAGAGTTCACACAACTTGCCGAAAACTCACACAGTTAGTAAGAAACAGAGCTACTATCCATGTCATAACACCTCACTCATCCTTTCACCTTCTGAAACTCATTCTCCCTTCCAGTCCCTGCCTGAACAAAAGTGCCTGGCTGACTCCCTTACCATAGTGAGCTCTGAATAAGTAGTCTTCGATGAATTCCATAGATGGTCTTGATTTTTTTGATAATACAATCTCAAAAAAAGAAAAAAATGGCAATTTAGCATTATTGCCTGAACAAATTAAACTCTGCTTTTTACATTTACACATTATTAAATGGGCAATAATATAATTAATGTGTAAATAAAACAAAATGACTTTAGACACAAAATGAAAAAAAAAAGCAGTCACATATGTTTCAATTTTCCCAAATAAATTTTCCCATTCAATATGCTTTTGCTTTTGTCTCTAAGGGCTTCAACATCTGTTTTGCTTTGTCTTTCTCGTCCCACGAAGTCAATCCAAAGACCCCAGGTTGCCCCCTGAGTTCCTCCATCTCCATCTGCCTGGGGGAAAGTGGTAGGTAGTGGTACCTGGAGGCATGCTCCCCATCTCAATAGGACATCTGCAGTTAAATGGGTGATAGTGAATACTGCTGAGAGAGTCCGCCTCTCTGGCAGGCATGTGGCAAGATCTTCCAAATATGATCTACTTCATCCACAAACAATCCCATGAGGAAGCTTTTGTTATCACTACCAATGTACCAATGGGGAAACTGAGGCTTAGTGAGGTTAAGGGCCTTAGTCAAGATCACAAGCCCAAACTCTCTTACCCCTTAGTCCCATGTGCTCCCATCACACCTCGGTGAGATGGACATGTTTGAGTCCACTCCTGGGCACCATGTTTAGGGAACATACCAAGGGACTGAAAGTACTTCTGCACCCAAGAACTAGAGATGTCCTATGTTGCCATCACTATGACATTGCTAGCCTTCCTCTGGGCCTTGTCCCTCATGTCTGTTGCTTCATTTAATCCCATCAAGAATTCTTTAGGATTAGTGACATGTATTCCTTTTAAAGATAAGAAAGATGAAGCTCAGGAGTTTGGATGACTTGCCCAAGGTCACACAATGGAGGGGAGGTTTAGGAATCAAACCAATAGGCCTGTTACTCTCTTGCTACCCCCCAGACTTTAGCAAGGACTTGACTGACTCAGGCTTGGCCAGGTCCTGTCTTTCAGGATAAATTGAGTACTGTACTAAGTGCTGTCTAAGTGCTCCCAGAAGATTGGCCAGAGGCTGTTTGAGGTTCATGGTGGGTAGGAGGGCCCTCTCCCAGGGTAGCAGAGGCAGAGCCGTCCCAGGAGGCCTGGGCCCTGACAGGGCGGCCTCCTCTGCCAGGCCACAGCCTTCCCAGATGGCTGCTGTCCCCAGCCACACCCGACTGCCCTGAAGTGACATGTCCCGCCTGTCCCCTGCCAGGTTCTTCCCTCCACCAGGAAGGCCGGTGCCTTCTCCCCCGCACATCCTGCCCTTTGGGGACCCGCGTGGTCTTTCTTTGCTCCCCTAGGTTAAGTCACCGCACCTTCCCCGAGCCACCACGCTGGAGCTCCCACACGGCGCTGTCCGCCCACCTCACAGGGGCTTCCTCTGCACAGGCTTGCTGGGCTTTTTGAGTCTGTGCCTTACTGATGGCCCTGGAGTCTAGAAGGGGCAGGGCTGCATCTCGTTCCTCTGGACCCCCTCCCCGGGCGCCCGGCAGGGACCCAGGCTACATCTGTCGAGTTCACGATTCTTCCTCTCCTACTCAAGCTGAGCGCTCTTGCCTGGCTCCTGCTGAGAGGAGCCCGGCTAATCAGAACAGGGGGCTCCTCGCAGGTGCGAAGGGGCGCGCTGTCAGAGGCGGCATTCCCGCTGTACCTCGAAACGCGGAGTCTTGCGCGAGGGAGAGGTCTGAGGTGCAAGGCGCCGTCGAGCGGGGCTGCAGGATCGCCGCCCCTGGCTCCCCCGCCCGCAGCCGCCTTCCACACTTGCGTGTGCACACGGGCCGAGATGGAAGGCGCCATCCTAACTTCTGCCTTGAGCAGGTGGGAGGGAAGACAGACGAGAGGTATTCCATTGGTTGTCTGGGAAAATGAATTGCACCTTCCCCTCCCTTGCGGAGGATCAACTTTTCCCACCCCCTCGGGTGGGCACTCGTATCCTGCGGCCGGAGCCCGAAACTGGGAGCCGAGGGGCCCCAGCTCCCGGGACCGGAGGCCGGGTGTGCAGCGGGCGCTCCTGCACACTGGGGAAAGTGCTCGACAGGGCCCGAGCCCCGCAGGTCCCGCGGGGCGGGCTTGCGGGCGCGCCGGC
>NW_007246359.1:100209-185604 GCF_000164805.1 Carlito syrichta | reverse complement strand
GAAATGGGGAACCATGCGAGTGAGCAAATTCAGGAAGTCATTGTGAAAGAAAGCTGGGACGAGATCCGCGGCCAAGTGAGCAGGACACTCTAACAAGTGCCTGCGCGGCCCGCGCCCGGGCGGCGACTGCGGCGACGGCCCCCGGGTCCCCGCGGAGGCGGCGCGGCCGGGGCGGGACGCTGGGCTGCGGCAAGGCGGCGAGCCCGGCCGGGCCGAGGGAGCCCCGGCTCCGAGGTCGCTCTTCGCGCCGGAGGATCGGTCTTGGCTCGCAAAGCGCGACGCACACTTCCACGTGAGTGTTTCCAACCTGAATTTCAGCAGGAGAACTCGGGTAACTGGTGGGTCACAAAGGAAAAATCAAAAAGAGGAGGAGAGAGAAAAGACGAGGCGGCGAAACTTGTTACCCCGGCGTGCTCAGGTCCGCCGCTCCCTTCTGAAGACGCTGAGCGCATTGACCTTGGCCAGCGCCTCCGCCGCCGGGGACCGTGCCGGCAGGTGCAGGGCCAGGCCGGCGCGGGACACTTCGCAGCTGCCCCCCTGTCGCCGGGCAGGATGTTCTAGCTACCGGTCACATTTAAATGTACGATACCCACACGGCGAGATCACAGAAGCCAGCCGTTGTTTGTAAAGAGCTCTCCTTATTTTTGAGGTGCGAGGTTTCGGCTTACGCTACAAAATGATTAGATCGAGTTTGAGCTTGAGTTTTGCAAAATGGGGTTTATCCCGGGTCTGAAAAGTTCGTACTTTTGCTGACTGCAGGTTTGGCTCTCAGGTCACCAAACTGTCTCAGTAAAAACCTCAGGAAGATCAAGGCAGCGGGTCACTCGAGGTTGTATTTGAAATGGATATTAAGAATTTGCCAGACGTCGCTGGTGATCCCTAGGGTTTTTCTTCTAATTTGGAGGCACGGAGTGTGGTCTCTAATGACGAAAACGGTAGCGATTCAGTCGAGTCTACCGGGCACATCTTTGAAATGCGCTCCCATTCTCTCTCGGGGTGAGAGCCCACCCAGAGCGAATGTCAGTGCCGCTTCCTTGCCTAAGTCGCCCACCCGTAATTTCCCACCTAGCTGCAGACAGGATCTTGCAGATTTGAGGTTTCTTGTTTTAAACTTCCAGAGACAAAAAGGCGTTGAAGAAGTATCTCCTTACTCGTCAACTCAACTTGTGTAAGAGGAAAAATTTATGGAAGTTGAAGATATTATGTATGATATTTAAGCTTTCATAGAAATCCAAATCCTTTTAAGGATTGATTCGCTTAGGTTATGAATCGTGGGGGAAGAAACCTTCCAGAAAATGCCCCCTGTCCTCTTGAATTTCTTTCTTTCTTTGTTTAAGATGTTTCTTCAATGAGGTTCATTGTACTCATCTTTTACATGGGATTTCTTAAAGTAACAATTTTAGTGTTATTTATATTGGAATCTGTCAGACTTGTTTCCACAACATACCAGGCTATTTGGTATGTAGCTTAAAATTTAAACAGGGACAAATATTGTGACAGGAAGATTCACCTTCTTACATCAGTATGTTGTAATATGCAGAATGTGTTTAAAGAAATAACATGTAAACATTCATATGATAATGATGTCATATTTATAAAACTATCACATTCTGGTTTGATAGCATATATCTGATTTCAAATTTTACCATGTTCATATGTGCTCATACATTTTTTATGTGAAAAAAAAAAAGAATGCTTCCTAGTCCTACAGTCCACCAGAGCTGGCGACCCAAACATTTTCTTGAGTTAAATGGTTAAGTTTCCTTCCTTTTTTGTTTCATGATGAGAGCTGAATGAAAGGGTTTAGAAACTCTGCCGTGCTTGGTTGTTTAATTTATCTATGTTTTAATTAGAATGCTACATCTTGGAAAACTACATCTCTCCCAAATTTGTAAGCATCCTAATGATAATAGGCCATCTACCCTAGTCTCACAGGAGACTACAGGGAATGCATATAAAAGTGTAGGGGGGGTAGATTCTACCCTTTTGAAGAGTTTTTTGCATGGTCTCCTGAAGAGAAGATTAACTGTAACTATGTTTGTGTTCATTTCCCTTGTTGAAAAATTAAGATCACAGTGACTGTGTTGGCCAAGAGGTCTAAGGGCCCAGTCTTGCTGTAGGCCACTGTGTCTTCCTTCCTTGCTTGACTAGAGGCTTAGAGTTTGAGCATGGTGGTTCTTTGGTTTGAAGAAATTTTTTTCCCCTTGATGTGGATGCGTGTGTCTCATGTTTGTGTGTTTCACATCATGTCGTAACATCTCATCAATATAAATGTCAAAACTTTTGAAATTGCAAGGAATATACTATACACATCACACACGTGTGTACATTTTAAGATTATGTGAGTATTAATAGATTCAAGAAATAAAGAAGTTTCACATGGGATGCACATACACATGGAACATGCACACCACATGGAACGAGAGGCACAAGCCACCCTGGGAACAAGTTTTAACATCAAGCAGACCTGACCTGAGGAGTCCCTCCTTTTTTTTTTTTTTAACCTTTTATGAAAACAAAATAGATTTCTCTATTTATAATGGTAAGCTTAAGGCACAGATGATTCTAGTATTTTGAGCATTTGCCTAATTTTATGTATTCATGTAATGTAACTGTTGTTAACCAAGAATTCGTCAAAGATAGCACCATTTGTGGCATTTTTTTTTCCTCCTCGAATCTTTGGAATTATGAAATAATTAACTGTGAAATAAGTGCTGGTTCTTGTCACATTCTAGGGGAGATTCATGTGGGTGGATCCAGCTCACAGAAGGTAAACCAGGACCCTTTGGGTTCTCTGAAAATTTTTGCCTACTGACACCTCTGCTTTTAAGACTGACAAGCATTTGGGGACACTGTGACTTTTGCTTTTAGTGACAGACCTACTCCAGCTCGTACTCTGCCTGTGAACATTGGTCCCTGTCTGATGTCCTTATATTCATATTTACGAAGACTTCAGATCTGTTTCATTTCATATTTGTGTTGTGTAATTGTCCCATTTTATAGAGAAAACATGAGATATAAAAGCAACAAGTGACCTATCCTTTGAGACTTCCAAGAAAAGAAGCATGAATCCATTTCACATCTTTATACAGATCATTTTATTTTGCTCAGAAAAGGCACATGCACATTTTGATCTAGGTCTTAGAAACGTTGGGTTTCAGAAAATCTGCATTACACACACACACACACAGAGAGAGAGAGAGAGAGAGAGAGAGAGAGAGAGAGAGAGAGAGAGAGAAGGGGAGTGAGAATTACTTAAAATTCAGATGAGGAATGAGGTAGTAGCAAGATTTTGTTAGGGATGTAGGGTACCCCAAACCGAGATATATCAACAGTAATGAAACTGTTTTTTACTGTGGTGCTGACTAAACAAACACTCAGGCTTATTTCTTCATATAGACCATGGCTTTATTATACTTCTTTGCCACTTAATAAATGGCTTAATACTTGGGGTTACCTTCCTACACCTCCTGAAATATAGCCTTAGATTTTCAGTGTCATCACTGTAATAGCTTTTGCTTGACATCATTTTTAAATGTTTAATGATACTCTAACAAATATTATTAAGACATTATGAAACCTTAAGGGTTTATGTGCTGTGTATGATGAGTTACATATAACAGCAAATAAAAGAAAGTTTGCAGAAAGTTTTTAAGTGAAGAAGCAGGTGTCTGCTCTCATTTTGGTTTGTCCCTGGCAGTGACTCCATAGAAGGGCCCAGTCTACAGGCAACTGTCAAATTGTTTCAGTTGATGCTTTTTCCTTCTCATGTTTGTCTGTGATGAATAGGTAGATGCCAGAGGTGTCTTCAGTCAACCACCTGGTGATAAATTGTTAAACATAATGAGCGCCCCAAGTCACAGGTGTGGGGGCCATTTGTCTTCCCTGTTACAGGCCGGGGCCCCATTTCTTTCCTCTCCTGGCCCTGTGCCTTTGGGGAACTCACAATTCCTGTTGACTAAAAGAGTGCCCTTTTCCACCACAAGCCTGACAAATCAGACGTCCACATAATTTCTGAACTCATCTTGGTTAGGACAGGAAGCACAGGCTCCCTTCCTGTCTGTGTTTTCCTGACAGAAAACTATCTTCCCTCCTTTTTTGCATATTTGGCAAGTGGTTCCACCTTTCTCTGTGCCCCAGTGGAGTGTGAAGGCAGTGGTGGAAGCTGTTTGGAGGAGGAGGAGGACACGGAGGCCCTGCCAGCCAGGCACCAGGGTCTGTCCCAGGTTGCTGAGTCAGAGGGGGCTCCGAGCGGCCCTGGGCCCTCAAGGTCTGGACTTGAGAGGGAAAGGCAGCTCCTTAGCCTCCAGTTGGTTGGTGAGTGCCACATGGTTTCTCTGCTGTGCTTGCATGGACTGGAATAGCCAGTGTGTTCTTTCCTCTTCCCTCCTGGAGTTTCCGCAGCGGCGGCCCGGGCCCAGAGTGCCTGCCTGCACCGCTGCGAGGCCAGCTGTCTCGGGTGATGGAGAACATCATTAGGCTCCATCTGCATGCTCTGCTTTCACACCGGCCCCATGCTCCACCTCCTGATGGCTCATGGCGTGGGGCCACAGTTTAACGAATGACTGGAAATGGGCCCTAATTAGTGGGAAAGTGCTTTCTTCATATTTTCTCACTCAAGTGT
Organism: Carlito syrichta; assembly: GCF_000164805.1. Classification (NCBI taxonomy): domain Eukaryota; kingdom Metazoa; phylum Chordata; class Mammalia; order Primates; family Tarsiidae; genus Carlito; species Carlito syrichta. The sequence goes on along the minus strand of NW_007246359.1, from coordinate 180,980 downwards.
GCAGTAATTCATTTTTCTTCAGCAATGAGCTCTCTGCTGAAGGCAGTCTGACTCTGTTCCCGCCATTTTGCACCACAAGTTGACTCTAATGGGCAGATGGTTAGGTCTGACCAGAGAGCACTGCAGTTGGAAGGAGGGACTCGGGCTTGCTGTCTGGTCATCCTTTCTTTCCTTTCTTTTCTTCCTTTCTCTTTCCCTCCCCTTTCTTCCCCTCCTCTCCCCTCCCCTCCCCTCTTTCATTCTAGCACTTGTCAGGGTTTTTGCACAGACCAATTACATGTCTAAGAACTGCATAAAGTTTTTTTGAAGGGCCTTATACATATTGAGACAGATTTTTATGCTCCATTTTTGAGATCACACATACTAAAATCTACACTTTAAAGCATTTCCTGTTAGTTTGACACTATTGAACATGAACAGTATAATTTGGATCGGAGTCCTTTTCTCTCTATGAATATCAATTTATCAGTTTTTGATAAGTTTTTGTTGCTGTATCAGCTTTTCGGTGGCAAACTTAGAGCACATAAGATACCTCCCTAGACCTAACGGGAAAATGTTTAGTTTAGAGTCTAGGAGAAATGAAAATGAGGAATTGACCTTTGTAAGCTTGCTTCCGAGGCACTCTGAAGTGTGTTCCCATGCTTTTAATGGAAACTAGAGAGAGCCAGCAACCCCCTAGTGTGAGCCCCACTTTTAACCTGAAAAAGTGACATTTTCCTCCTTCTTTGTGCTGAGTTTTGTGTAGGGCAGAAAATTAAACTGCTATCCAAAGAGACTTATTGTAAAAACATATTGATAAATTGTGTATCCCATTCCATTGCATTAAAACCATGCTGCTAATTGTCTCGAGTTGTTAATGATAAGGTGGTTAATTATCCTTTTAAAAACAGGTTGAAAATTTCTAGTCTCTACTGTGTTTTCCCCCTCGAGTATGAGATAATATATGTTTGCCCGAATCTAAACAGTTTTCACTTTAAGCAGACAGTGCTTTTATAAAATAAATGAAATCTGCTTTACAAAGAACACGTAAAATAAAACATTGAAAATAAATAATTTCAACTTATTTGAGGGCTGCAGAAAAATCTGACTGTAGTGTTTGAAATGAGTGCTCCTGCATTTTGCTCTCTGATGGACATGGGCATTTTTGCCAGTCTGTAGCAACAGACATGCCGATTTTAGTAGCTGTACAGATGAGGAAGTTGTGAGCTCTGTAAGGTTTTACTGATGATCCTTTTCTCCCTGGGTTTGCATGAGGATATTGCAGGCTACAGGTTCAGGATTGCCGAATCTGGTCCAAACTATTCTTGTGGGGCCTGACACCCACGTTTCACCTGGACCTCATTAGGTGATCCATGGTGTGAGCATCAACATCTTAAGGATGCTTCCAGATTTAGGTTAAAGGACAGCTAGTGCTAAGCTCGCTCTCTATCACAGAATACAATAGAAATCTAGGACTTCCTTGCTCACATGCTTCAACTAGAAAACTCACTCAAATTATCAAATGGTTTTCTGTTATTTGGTTTGTTGCCCATAGCAGTCATTGTTACCAAATAATTGGTGCATTCATTTTCTCTTTACTCTCTGAGACAGCTTATTTTGACTTCAACTGAACCCCTTGAGAGTGGGGTGGAAAAGGTGAATTTCCAATGTAATAAAGCTATTAAGAGACCAAGCTATGATTTCAGGAACCTATTTTTGAATCTGCATCCTATATACTAGGAGGGTAGTTGAAAAATGTGAACATGGATTAATTGCTTATAGTTTTTAGGAAACATTTATCACATTTTAATTGGTGATAGTTGACAATTTATTTTGTGGGTGCTTTAAACAGAATTGAGCTCAGTATTCCATTCCTTTAGGGAAAAGCTCCAATCAACCCTAAAACCATGTGGCCTACCCTGACTTGGAGACAACAGTTAGAACTTCTGCATCTCCTCCTCCTCTCTGGGGCAAGGATTAAATATCCCTGATTATATATATAGGTTTGACCAGAGTTGCCTTTTAATTGCAAGCTAAATAGATATGTGTGTAACAATGGATCCTGAAATGTGACTTACATTTTCTCTCTGTGTTTATATCTAGATTTGTAGATCTTGTCTTACCACCAGCTACATGGTAGAGACTACTTCCAAATAAAATTTTTAAAATGATGGTGTTATGGAAAGTGTCCTCAGTGAGCAAATCAATCAATAATGACTTTTCATTAATAAATATACATGTATGGGCTCCCAAGCAGTGGAATGTTCCTATAAAGCTCTACATAATTTTACTTCTTTGGGTCTAAATGAAATACAACTTTTGCCAAATAAACTCATACAAGCACTTCTTTTAACAGAAGTGAAATGGCCTTGCAAAAATTTCAGTGTTACAGGTGCATTGTTTGAAATGTTATGGTATACAAGTGAATTTTTCTACCATGTACAGTTTTAGTTTTGAGTTTTAGAATGTCCAGATGGAATAATTTACTTGTATGTTAAGACAGCTGCACTGCTAAAAAGGCAAGATAAGATATTGTATTTTTTGTGAAATCATATTACCTTGCTGAATAAAAAACTTAACATTGTATTTATTTCTTTTTTTAAAAAATGGAAAAAAAAAGTTTGAAAATAATAGTAGCATAGGAACTGTTCCTGTGCTCCTCTATCTCTTTATTTTATTATAATAAATTACAAAACATCAGCACCTGGGAAATACATGTGTCAATCCTTGTTTGGGGCGGTTTCAATGTTTTTTTAAAGCTGTAAGTCTCCTATGTGTTGCACTTCATTTTGTTGAACAGTTCCTGGCCATGCATGAAAGTCTTCCAAAATTGGTAAGAGGGCAAAAGGAAATTACACACACACACACACACACACACACACACACACACACACACACACATATCCCTTAAGTGATGGAGTGTGAAAAGCCATTTATATTTGAGGAAGCTGCATAGAAAGTGGCCCATGTTGGTGGCCCAAATCAGGAAAAGTATACTTATAAAAGTATCTGTGAATTTTCACTATGTATGCTTCTCCTGTGGCTGCTTATAGACAGAGTGGCTGTGAGTAGTTTGAGGGCCAGTGATGATGGTACTATAGTGTAAACAGGACCCCTCTCCTCTCCATGTGAACAGTGTACACCTGTGAGACAGTATAAGCCACACAATATGCTTGTACTGTTAGGACACTCGTAAGCCACTGGAGATCTAGCTGTGTGCCTGTTGCTGTAACTAACGTGTGGGCACAGAGAACTGTCGCCAATTCTGCTCTATTTTTAAAACTACTTTTCCAATGCAGAATCTACCATCTTTTCTTATACTTCACTTTGAGACAGATGGCTCCTCTGTGGCATTTTAACCTATTTTTGTGGCTCTTTCCATCTGTATTAAATACCTCTTTACTAAAAATTTTCAAGCAGCGTGGCTTTTAGGTGTATTTTAAAAGGCTTCCTTGGTTCCTTTTGACCTCTCCTCTTTTGCATATCAGTTCCTGCCCATTAAAAAAAAATTAATAAAGTGAGGACAGAATTGCACATCTGAGCTGATTTGCCCTCAAAAAGAAGGTTCACAGTAGAACAAACCGCTGGAGGAGTTCTCTGTGGTTCAGTCAGTCGTGGGGGAGGGGTGATGTGAAAGCCAAATTGGATTTCTGCTTTCCTGTTTAAATCTTGTTTTTCATTGTTATTTGCACCAGCAATACTCTGGGGAATAATTGTGAAAATGTGTAGATTGGCAGCTAATTTTTGAAAAATGAAAAGAATCAGAAATGAAATAAGAGTGCCCAGAAGTTTTTATGTTCTCCCAACCTGTTTTGTCAAATTGTTACGAAAACCTATAAAGTCTCTTTGACTGGATACAAAGACTTTGCATATTGCCTTAGCTTTCTCTTGGAGCATTTCCTTTTTTAAAATACAGTGTAATTCACAGTGATATGATAGATTTGCAAAAGTAGAATCTACCAGTCTAGAGATGAAAGGACTTGCCTCTCAGCAGGAATAATAGGTTTTATTAAAGAGGTCAGTGACCTAAGGAACTTTAAATAGATTATAGGCTTGGCCCATGTCTCCCCCACATAAGGACTCCCTTCAGCATAAGCATCATGAGTACTTAAGGAAATCACCCCAAATGTAACATGAAGCTTCATCTGTCAGGGAGGGGGAAAATCAATAGCATGCATTTAAATGACCAGAGCTTAACTCTACCATGGAAGTTTTGTGTTTTTTGTTTGCTTGTTTTATGAAGTTTGCCTTAATTGCCTTATTACAAAGAATGTGCGTAGCTTCTGGTAAAAGTAGCATCATTCCTTGTCTAGCATGTATTTGGAGTTCGTGACCACTGCACTGGGCAGTTTCTGACAGGCAGGAGTGCTGGAGAGAGAAAAATATCACCCTCGGATGGCCACAGGTTCTAATCTCAGCTCTGTTGTTGATTAGATATATTACCTAGGGCAAGTATACCATAAAATGAAATTGATGACACAGATGCCTTGGTAGACTTAATTGGGAGGGTTAGAGATATGCATTTAACAAATATGAATTGAAGGCTTTCTCTGCATTGGTCACTGTGCCATTTGCTCAAACAAACCAGTGGATGAGACAGGCAAGATCCAAGGCTTTCTGAGGCCTAACTGTCCACCTCTTAAATGCCAGGCACTTACTAGGTGGCTTAAATAAAGCTAGCTCACACCAGTATCCACTTCTTTACTGAACCAGTGTCCTTTACTGTTTTTTCGTGGCCTATACAAGGGACTCAAGAAATGTTGTGACATATTACTGGACAAAGAATTACCTATATAGTATCAGAGGAGGGGAACAGCATTTGCTTAAAAAACAAACAAAAGACAGTGCAAGGCACTTGTTTGCAACTGAGAAACACCATGTGTTAGAGTTTGCAGAAGTATCATGTGCCGCCAATGGGCTGACTGCGAGTGACTTTAGGAGTTCATACAGCAAATGTGGCGTCTACATACTTAGCTGTTCATTACTAACCATACGTTTGGCAGCTTGAAAAGTAGTGAAGTTGTGATTCTTGACAGGCATCTGGCTTTTGCTTCTTAGTTCATTCATCAATCTCAGCTCATCAGAATTATGGAAAAGGCCTTGTGTTTCAGGGCACGCCCTGTGAAAAGAAGTGTTCACAGGCACAAAGGAGAGAGGCACTGGGGCAGCTCCAAGGAGCCTGAGGCCTGCCCCATAGGGGCTCCCACAGGCTCCGTGGAGCTCAGGCTGGACTCTGGGTGCTGCAGTGAGAAAGGAGGGCTCTCCTCAGCAAGGCCTGCCAGGGGCCCTCACCTGGAAGCCCTGACTGCCCGGGCCTGTTGGGTGTTTCTCCCCAGGAAGCAGCCAGGTTGCCGGCCTGCCTCATGAGGAAGAAGGCAAGATAAGGGCCAGGAGGCCGTTCACAAAAGGCGCAGCTCCCCTTGGAAGCCACATAGGGACTCAGTCCAAGCTTCCAGCCAGACTGAGACACCTGCTCTGCCTGCCTGGCTCTGGCTCACTTCTTTTGTGCCTCTTCTCCAAAGTTAATGGTATTCTAAGTCACTTCCACTGAAGCTAGGAAAGTAAGCCCTGTTGGACGCATTCTGATCGGAAGGAGAATAGGCAGAGAGAAAGACAGAAACAAAGCGAGGGAGACAGCGGGAGAGAGAGAAGGAGAAAGAGATGAGAGGTGAAGGTGGGAGGAGGGAGTGATGTGGAAGACAGAGGAAAGGCAGAGATAGACTTCAGATTTGCCACCAGAGTTCAGTCCAGAGGGTACTGGAGGGTACCTGGTGGATTGTGACAGCAGCCTCTGCTCCCATACTCCAGGGCCCGGCCACCGACAATTTCCATCACTTGGTCCTGCACTTATCTCCGCATCTGTTTCCCCTTGTGCAAGATTCAGAGCTGCTTGCTCCAAAGAAACAATAAAAACATTCATGGTCATAAGAACTGCACAGGTAAAAGTTAGTTTGCCGATACTGTTGTATTTTCTGCTATCGATTTGTTCAGCTCCTGCCTGAATTCACCTGGGTTTCCTAGACAAGTAGAAAATCACAGGACGTTTCTTTGAAATACTTGTTCCTTCTTGTGTCTCTCTTTGCAGGTCTATTGAGTTGGTTCTCCTTGAGATAATAGTTTGTGGAAACATCATATTTTGCTTTTGTGATTAGCTTCTTTTACTGGATGTAAGTTCCTTTTTAGCTGAGATGCATGAAGCTTGAATTCTGTTTAAGACTTGATGCTTTGCAGTGCTTCCATATGGGAGAGGAGGGTTCAGTAAGTGCTTGATAAAATAAAACGTCACCGGGGTACATGCGTTGATGAGAGTATGGGCCCAAGTGTCCCTTCTGGACTCTCCGGGATGCCTTTCCTAAACTGTGCCTTGGAAGAGACCATGTTTCCTTCCCCTCAGTTTCCCTTTGTAAGATTATTCCTTCAGTCTTTCCCTGAAAGCATAGTCAGTTTTACAAATAAAGTAACTGCCTTTTCATCCCAAGAGATGCAAATTTGGAGTTTGGGGAAGTTTCCAGGTGCTTATCAAGTCACCCTCTATGATGTCAGACAAGTCAGGCCAAGTGCAAACTGAAAACACCATTAAAACTTTTAATGAACATCACTGCAAGCAAAAGGACCTTCTGATCACAAGCCACCAGGCGACTGCACTGGCCCCAATTCCACGAAGGCCCTGCTGCCAGATACTCTTTGGTTGAAATCCTGTGTGAACTTGGAAGTGGTGTGGATTGTGTAACACAGGTCCCTGTGCTGGGATGTGAGATGGCAATAGAATGTTTAGTGGAAAGTCTAGCAGGTGGGTGCTCACTGTGGCGTGGTTGGCCACCCTCTCCCAGTTGCCTCCAAGAGACACGTGCCTGTACTGTTTGGAAGATACCTGCCTAGTGTAAGGGGGTTCCCACAGAGCAGGGTGTGATCTGGGGTTTGGCCCCATGGTAGATCGTCAGGATTCTGGTTTGCAGTGTGTTTCCAGGTCTTACCCCTGAACGTACTAGTGTGTCTGGTGGGACTTAGCTTTAGTCACTTCTGTCTTCATGCAGCAGGCCCAGAGAATACCTGAAACTCCACTGGAAGAGTGTTTTGCAGTGGTGCTTGGGGGTGGGGGGCTTAGCAGGGACTTAGGAAACATTTTTCTTTTAATCTACAGTAACTTGATTATTCCTGCAGTTATTCCCTGAAAGCAAAGTCACTTTTATGAAAACGTCACTGCCATTGGCAGTAGTGGGATTCTGCCTGGGAGGTGGGAGGGATACCTCATCAACGAGGGTACGTGCATAATGAACATTTGTATACTCAACCCTGAATTGTACTCCACATTGTTAAAATAAAAAACTAAACAGAAAAAGTCACTGCTTTCTCATCCCAAGAGATGCAAACAATAGGGTATGAGCTAAATAAATCAACTGACTAGTGCAATGACATTAAAATGACAGTGACATATTTTTTAAAATAAAAAGGTATGTGCAGTATTAAAAATATTTTGAAACAATAAATTTGGAATATATTTGGTGTCTCTTTTTTTTAAAGCACAGAAACAACACGCACAGAAACAAATTTAGTTGTCCTGAATGGCAGAATGTATGGACACTTTCTTGCCTTTAAAAAAAGTTGTAGAAAACTATCATTTATGTAGCAGAAAGTTTAAAGTCACTCTTCTAACAGTGTTGTGTTGGAGTAGTTGCTATGATTTGAGGTCTACATGTTTCACCAGTCACTACAGAGGCTTGTAAGAACTGGTTTGTGATTGGCCGGTGTAGAATACTGTACTCATCTTCAGAAAGCTGAAAGACTCAGTTCTCATATCAGTGCTGCACAGTGATTGCAAAGATTGTTCTCGTGTGAGTCTATCTTGTTTCTTTCTCATTGTTTTGGCAGTTTCAGAAGAATCATGGCCTTTTGCCTTTTTTACAGTAAAAGTATCTGAAGTTCAGGATGTGTCGCCTTTGGTGGCACTTGTGCTGGTTTTGTGCTTGCTTCTGGGGTTGTTTGTCTGGCTTCCATGTGCCGGTGGACACTCACTTGGTCTCTGCTGTGGCCACTGCTTTCCTCCCAAGCTACACACTAGCCTTGAAAATTTATGTCACAACTCAGACCAATGAAGTGTCTTTCAGAAATAGGTGAAAACCCCTCCTTATCTAGAAAAAGTAACTGTCATTTGTATCCTCTTCATGACTAATACTGATATTTCTGAAATTGAAAATAGATATTCCATATGCACCATAAAATATATTAAAGAAATACACATGCATATACATATACACATACATATAAAAACACCTCTGTCCGCAATTTTCAGCCTGATTGAAGAGGCTTAAGTCCCCGAATCTTCCATCAGTTTTCAGGTCTCTGCTGAAAACAGGCCTCAACTGAGATCCACACATGGGAACAAAAGAGACAGAGGTGGTGGCCAAGATTAAAAAGGGGAGTGGGCATGAAGCCTGGTTTAGATTCAACAATTAGACTCAGTTTGCTGGTCAGCGAAGGATGTCTTCTGAAGGTTATTTAGCAGAGCATCAATGAGCAGACTTCCTTGAGGTCTCCTTTGGCTGGCCACAGCTTTCTTCTCCACAGAGCTACCAGCTGTCATCTCCTGTGGGCACCAGAGACCGCTAAGTTGCAGGCCAGAACCCCAAGTGCCAAACAGAGCATACCCTTTGTTTCTATCCCACTGACGCGGGGTCTCTCCTGGTGTTTGCGGTGGCTTGCAGTGCAGTCTGTGGAACAATTCGCCGTGGCCACCCAAGGACAGCATCTTCCCAGTTGTTTTTCTTACATGTAAACCAGTCTGAGGAACCAGCCATCTGTCAGCAAAACAGGAAGGCTTGGGCCCTCTCCTGGGCTTGTTTTGCTGCCATGGTGAGCTTCACTTCTCTCCGCACAAGAGTGCGGGTGAAGTCTGAGGCAGGGGCCCAGAAAGATGGAGGGACAAAGACAGGAGCGCCCGTGTTGCCCATCTGCCAGGCTGGAGGTGTATTCATTATTGATGGAGGTAGTGCAGTTGCTGCTCAGATATGCAGCCCTGCCTGGGTAAATGAGACATTCTTCAGCAAATTGCTTCGTTTTTTGATTGCTGATTGTACGCGTGTCACCAAGCTGACTCAAGGTTCATCGATGCATGCTCAGTAAATTAGAAAGAACATAACTATGGATCAGCCAAGAGAATGAATTCTGTGCCTACAATGACCCAGGGCCATTTAATTTTCTGCTTAATTTTGTTGCAGTCAGTTTGCATTTTGGGTTATTATGCAGTAGGAAATTAACAATAAATAACAAATTTGGTCCTCCTGTGCTTGTAATGATATTTTTATAAATCTTTGTAATGCTGTTTTTAAAAGGATCAAGGTCTGTGCCAGTCTGATACTCCAGCAAGTATGTGAGGAGGAAAATGCATTATTCTGGCTAAGATAACCTTGTTCTTAAATAGCATAGGGCCTTTTTATCTCTCTTTCTCTCTCTCTCTTTCTCTCTCTCTCTCTCATATCTTATTGGTATTTTTGCTTTAAACTAAAATCCCTTCCTCTCTTTCTCAGATAACCTGAGGACAATGGATGCTGATGAGGGTCAAGACATGTCCCAAGTTTCAGGTGAGACCTTATGAGATACCTGTATGGGGAGTTCATGAGAAAGGCTCCCTGGGGCCAGAAGTCAAGGTGCTTGCTATGCTCATGGGGGAGGAAGAGGGCTATTCTTCAAAATAAAAGACCAAGATAGAATTTGGATGAGTGCTTACTTCACCTCTTACAAATTATCCCACGTTGAGAACCTGAAAAAAAAACTCTGCTAGATGAAATTAGTCTTATTGTTGCATTTGAGAAAATTGAGAAGAGTTAAATATATACATACACACACACATATGTATGGTTGGAAGGAAAAATGACTGATTGATCTGCCCTAGAACCCAAACACATGCCAATGATGAGGAATACACAGACACACACACCTACATACACACACACACATGAGAAAGTTACTTGTGAAACATAATTTGGGGGCATAATTTATAATATTTGAATATTCTTTAAATGTAGAAACAACATTGCTCCCCTTGACCTTATATTTTGTCAAGTCATATTGGATATAGCTCTTCTCATCTGAGGAGACCCAGGAGGCAGAGAAGTCAGTAATGGGAGAGTCTAAAGGTGTATTACAGACTGTCCCATCTGACAAAGCTGATATTGGACGTCCAGCCAGTCTAGCAACACCTGCCCCGTTCCCATATACTTTGGCATAGAAAGATAACTTTCTGTCTGGCATTGTTTCCAGAGGTGTCAGAAGCAGTGGTGACTTTCGTAGACTTTGGGATTTTCAGCATTTTATACGTTAGAGCCTCTTAGGCTCATAGCCAATCCCAGAAGTTAGTTGGCCTATATTCAGGAAAGGTCATCTGTGCCATGTTGCCTTGACTGGGCCGCTCGCACGTATTTTGAAATTTTTATCGAATTCCAGCTGTCTGTGCTCCTGATAGAAGCCAGGACCCAGTTGCTGCCCTTGCTGGGTGTCCACTCCCTGGAGAATGTGCAGGAGAGGCTATCCCGAGTTCCATCAGACTGGAGATGGATCTGCCAACAACAGATGTCTTCCACCACTCTGTCAGTTACTCCTTTCATGTGTAAAGTTTTGGACTTGAATTCTCCATGGTGTAAATTACAAGCAAAAGCCTAGCTTTTTTTTAAAGAATGGTATTTCATATTTATTAAGATACAATTTTCATATCCTTTATATCATTATTTTATTCTATATTTTAAAATATAATTCTTATATATGAGGTTATATAATTTTCTTGTTTGCTTGTCATTGAGTATTTTTACTTTCTTTTCTAATAGATGTAATAGTTGTACATATTTGTGAGTTACATAGTGATGTTGAGATACATATAATGTATAATGATCAATTGGAGTAATTAGTATATCCATTATCTCAAAATTGTAACATTTATTTGTGTTGGGAACATTCCATAGCCTCTTTATAGCCACTTAAAACTGCACATTAAATCCTGTTAACTCTAGCAATTCTACAGTGTTATAGAACACTAGAATGTATTCCTTCTTTGTAGCTGTAATTTTGTATCCTTTAGCAAATTTCTCCCAATATGCCCCTACCCCCTACCCTTCCCAGCCTCTAGGCCTCTAGTGTCTTCTGTTCTACTTCTGACTTCTATGAGATCAACTTTTTTAGCTTCCACTTATAATTGATAACATGAAGTTTTTAACTTTTAAAATATGGCATTCAGGCACTTGGTGGTACTGTTAGTGGAAGTGAAAACTGATCTGAAAGTTTTGCAAGATCTATATAAACTACAATTGTATGTATCCTACAATCTATCCACTTCATGTTAAGGAATGTACCATGGAGGTATATTCTCACAACTGCGCAATGTATTTAAGCATTTGTTCGTTACAGCATTGTTATTAATATCTAAAAGCCATGGTTCATCTCTGCATCTCTACAAACAGCTCTTAAAAAGGAGGAGGAAATAATTAAACTGGTGTGGAAGAAGTCCAAGATATATGTGAAAGTGAGAAAGGCATGTTTCTGGATGGTCTGCAAAGTAGGATCTCATTCTTTAAAAGGAAAACAAAATATGGACATGTAAGCATCTTTGATATGCTTATGTATATGCTTAGCAAGATTCTGGACTGATACTTACTAGTCTTCCTCTTGGAAGATTGGTGTTGGAATCAGGGTGAGTTAGGGAGGACGAAGACTTTACTTTTCATTTTCTACCTTTAAGCATTGTTTGAATTTGTTTACTTTAAGCACATAACAGAAAAGCACAACAACAACAAAGCTAGTTACATGAAGAAAAGCAGATTAGCTCTTACAGCCTCTCACTTGGTTTCTCTAGCCTCTTATGCAGCCCAGGAGAGCTGGGTCTGGGCAACACTGGCAAGTGAAGATTATGATCCTCACTCACAGAAGAGGGCATCATTCACTGGGTTTGCTGGCTGTTGGTAGAATGATTAGAGTATCAAAAACAAAACAAAACAAAAGCAAAACTTGGAATGTCAAACATTTCCAAAGGCAAGAAGAAATACTTTCATTATTTCTGCTCTTCCACTTTTCCTTGTTGCTTTCATGTTGGGTAGCTTCTAAATTGGAATTTTGCGTAATATGTTCAATTTAGTCAATGCAGGGGTCTTCATTCTAATGTCCTAGAGTCAAAACTGAATGCTAAAGTCCTATAAGGAACAGCCAGTTAATGTTCTGATCTTGAGTCTTAGTCACAAAGCTAACAAAAGCCTCACTTTCCTCTGGTAGTTTTCCTAACCATTACACTAAATACCTAATTTGTTTTAACTTTTAAAATATGATATTCAGGCACTTCATGGTACTGTTAGTAGAAGTGAAAATTGATCCAAAAGTTTTGCAATATCTATATAAACTATAATTGTATATATCCTACAATCTATAATCTATCAACTTCACATTGATAGATTAACTTGGTCTCAAATTAATTCTTAATTTGTATAACGGACTCTGACTGTTTGAAGGAGAACGTAGCTGGGGATGGGGACAGGAATAGAGGCCTGATTACTTAAGACTTCCTGAAAAAGGAAACTATTTGTTTGAAATGATTTGGTCTGAAATTTAGTTTGAACACACTTAGCAAAGGAATTACCATTTCTAAAACACTTGGTACTTTTGATTTCTGTTTAACTTTGAGCATTCTACACAGTGATGGGAACATTTAAAGAGTTGTGTCACTTTTAGTAAAGATTTAAAGGATACTTTTTCTACCTCTTGGAATTTGCTGCTTCTCCAGTTAAAAGCAATACCTTGTTCATTACTAAAGTTGGAGAAAGAGGTAGTTAGTTACGGTATAAGCATGTACGTTTAGTTTACATTCTTGATAAGATAACTGAAGAATATGTTACTGAATCATCCTCTCTTTCCCATGAAATATTCAAATACCAGCAATTTCATAGAGTTCACAAATACTTGAAAAATCAAAATAATTAATATTTGCTTTTTCTTTCAAAACCATTTAGTTATTTCTTCCTTGGGATGTATCCTGAATATAGAGCATGCCCTAACTTGTCTTGCAGATAGTAGACACTCTTGTGATTACAAGCTTGAAAATGTTACTGGTAGACTGGGAGGAGATGAAATCTAAAGCAAACTATCCTTTCCCTTAGGGCACACCTCACTAATTCTTTGGGTACAGTTTTTTCTTTCTTTCTCTCTTTTGTTTTTTTGGTATTCTTTCCAAAATACTTGTCACGCATGTGCATTATTTTTTGATTGGTTTCTAAAGAAAGAACCAGCCTGTAGGACAGTGAGGGACGTGGGATGAGGAATGAGGGGCCTATACCAACATCCCATCTCTGCCTCCCACTGTAGAACCTGAGATAGTCATATTTGCCTCCTGGACCACTGCAGTATCATCTGTAGCATGAAGGACTTGAGCCAATCAATATTTAAGCTTCTCTGGCACCTCTGACACTAAATATCTATTGGCCATTTCCATAACACTATTTGTAATGTGTTTTGTTGGGACGTGGAAACCAGAAGTATGCCCTATAGACGAATATAGTCTGCTCAGGTCAAGAAGGCTCATATATATTGACACGTCAATGGGAATGTTTTATCTAGCTAATCATAGTAAATCACATTGACTGAATGCTTTATGTATACATTAAACACTGCACTATGTGTCTTTTCATTTCGATCTTACAAGGACACATGGAGGAAGATACAGTTATCGTCTCCACTTGCAGGGAGTTGAGATTCAGAGATTAAATAACTGACCAGAAGTCCCATAGGGAGCCAGAGTTCTGGGTGCGAGCCCCATTTGGATGGTAGAGTGTAAGCTTCTCTACTCCTCTGTAGTGTTGAGAGTCTGTGTTCTGAGCTTTTATTTATCCCAGAAATGTGGTCCCCTGGGTAATTGTATGTAATAAAAATTCATGCACTTGGAAGAGGGGGAATTATAGAAAACTACTTGAGAAATTATTTGCTTGCATACACTAATTATGCAATTTCTCATCCAGTTTTCCCAAAACACTTCTCAGAGGTAATGCTTTATTTGAAATGTAGGTAGGAAATAGGTAAATTAAATATAAATGGGTGTATTTGTAATATAGCTAGTAGTTTCTCTCATTTTTATGAATGAAATAAGTGAAAATTTATTGCACCTTCTAAATTATTTCATTTGAATACTTGGTGTCTTGCTTTTTATGACTGTGTTTGCATGTTGTACATACCCTTTGGGAGAGTACTGGAGCTTGGTGATACTCACGCCTTTTGTTTCTATAGTATGTTGCAACTGACCAAGTAATACCATAAGCTTACTTAGCATATTGGAATTCACATACATTCTTTTTATTTTAGCTTCGCCACAACCCTGTGTGCTAGGCCCAAATCATGATTTTTAGCTTCCTTTTTTCACTTGAGGAAAGAGTCTTTAAAGAGGTGACCTTTCTCATGTTCCTGTCAGTCTTAGAATTTATTGATTAAGTCAGAACTGCATCCTGGATCAACTCACTCCTATCACAGTGTGTTAATATTTGGGATGTGTTGATGAGATTTGTTTTTTAAATCTTTTATCATCTTTGCATGGTTTTTCATTTTAAATGGATAACTGGGCATATATGTTTAGAATCAACACATAAAAGTGTTTTGCCTGTCTTGAAGGCTTTCATGAAACGGTAAGTTTTCCTCATGGCGTCTCCAGCAGGCAAAGAATATCAGGGTCCCTGGGTACAGAGGCTGGTGTGAGTGATGAATGTCTCAGCAACTGGGGCTCACGCTTTGGGCTTTTAGGCAAATCAGTAACCTCTTAAGAGCTATCACTGAGTTAAGGCAGCGCAGGCTTGAATTAAAACAGAGCTTTTGGTGGTTGTGTGAATATTTTTGACTTTGCTCCCTTCAAGTTCTGATTTTTTACTAGATGCCCAGTACACACAGAGATGGATGTTTTATTCTCCCTTCTCCCCATGTGGTCTTCTGCATAGAGAGTCCCTACTGATCAGTCTGACCCATGGTACTTTAGAATCATGATCCCTACTGTTTTCATTATTTCTTTTTTCCCCCATGTAGAAAAAAATAAAAGTACTGAGATGCAAGATCAGGGACACTGAAGAACAGGCATTTAGTTCAGTGCACGAACCCAAAGCAGGTGAAATTCTTAAGAAGCACACCTATTATTGGGAACAACCTCAACAATTTACAGTTGATCATGTTCCCTCGGTCCAATTTTTTAAAAAGTAATTAAGAGTTATTTGTATATTATTTTAGCATGAATTGAGCTAAAATTTTTTAAAAAGTAATTAAGAGTTATTTGTATATATTTTAGCATGAATTGAGCAGAGAGTGTAGCATTTCTCCATTGGGTGCATAGTGGTTCTTTATAATCCCCCTTTGTTTCCAGCATGGGTCCCAGAGCCTTATGGGGTACTCCAGAGTCATCATAGGGAAGATCACAATAGAAAAAGCCAGTAAAGTTTAGTTTTCCACTTCCCATCCTCATACCATAACAAGGACCCAGGTAAAGTCACACAGACATGCGTGCACACCCGCATGCCCTGTACATGTGATGATTGGGCCAGCTTGTTAGGCCAGGGACTCCGCTGTCATTTCTGTGCAGGTACTTTAGGGGATTTTCAAGAAGGAAAGTGACCTGGGCCTCTGGTCTTCTGGTCTCCACAGCCCACAATGTCCCCACTTTACATAGAAGACCCGTTTTATATGTTAAAGTCCTGTGTGAGATTATTTTGGTATTCTTAACAACGGCTCCTCTGTTAAAAGGGCTCCTCTGTTGATTTCCCTAAAGTCTTGGAAATTGGAAAGCAATTGCTCTGGGAGGTCATCTTATATGAAAATAAGAGTCATCAGAATGTTCATATGCCTCTTGCTTTCTCCTTCTCCTACTCACAGTTTGCCCTCAGTTTTGAAAAAGGTAGACAATAACACAAAGACATCTAGCTATCTAGCTATTGTTACTTCTAAAGTTTTCTACTTAGGTCAGTGAAAATAGTACAGACTTAATGGACATTTCCAAGACTTTAGAGTAAATGAGCATTTTCAATCAATTTTTCTCTGGCCTTTGTTTTTCCTTGGAAAATTCTTATAATCTTGCTCTATCTTTAACTATTTATTCTGTATTGACTATCCAAATATACCCAATAATGCTCTTTCTGAAAATATGCCAATTGTGGTAATCACAGCTAAGCTGGAATATTAAATTGTGATGTCTGTTTTCTAGAGAATGCAGTATTATTCCCCAAAGCATAGCCTTGGTGCCTGTGTGGGTTCTATTTTAAATATTCCAGTAAAGATTGTTTTATATATTGGGGATGATTTCACTGGTGTTGCCAGTCCTCTGAAATGTTGGTGTGACTCTTGTAGAAGGTTTATTCAAACAAACAAGGAAATTTCACACCTACCTACTCATGTGTTTTAGACATTTTAACATTCGCTTCATCATGTGCACACTCTCCCAAAAGTCTGAGTTTGTCTCCATGGGCATATAATTTTGCCTGTTAAGCCAAGTTGCCCTCTTAGTCATCGAGCACACAATCTTGCTGTTCTATTAAACTTTCTTTAGAACTTTAATTTAAATTGGTGTCCACAAGTAGCTATGTTTGCACCAGCTTAGGTCCTCACCATCTGTTTCTTGGTTTGTGTCTCAGAATTCAAGTTTAAGTTGAGTCTACAAGGTTTTAAGCTACGGGGTTTCCAACTTCAATGGAAAAAGAGCATTTTCTACCAATCATGGCTTCCCAATGCTGGATCCCTTGGAGCGGGAGTGAGTTCCCCATTGCTGGAGGCTCTGGTCAAACAACTCCAATCCACTCAAAATAAGTATAGACATCCTGTACAATTCTATTTCATTTTGTAAATACTACTTTGTATGTATAGTATAGGCAGTTTCATATTAGTGTGGGTTATACTTGTTTTCCTGTGCTAAAGAGAAGACTGTGTTGGCAGCCTTCCTTGCATGCAGGGAGGGGCTTGCTTTCCCAGGAGGCATGGGTTTCCCTTCCATTCCCTCTCTGAGATGCTCCCCCTAGGTGAAGTCACATTAAGCAGGTGGTAGATTATTCTCTGGTCCTTGCAAAGAAAGTGAACAGATCCAGAATGTGTATCTCTGAGCAGGATGCCTGGTATGGTGTCCTTAAGAACAATATAAGAGTGAATAGGCAAGCTTATAAGACAATAACCTTGGAAAACCTTACAGGGGAAAAATTGGGCAAAACATAGACAGAGCCTTAAAAATGCAGATGCCTTTTGACCCAGCCATAAAACTTCTAGAGATTTATACTGTGGTGATTATTAAGGATATGTACAAAGATTGGCTATTAGGATGTTCATCACAATGTTGTTTAATAATAAAAAATATTGAAAAGTATAGATTCAAAAATAGGAAAAGTATTTAAGTAAATCCTAGTGTACTCATTATAAATTGTAGAGGTGTGGCCCCAGGTATAGAAATATGTTCCTGAGAATATCCAAAAACTGGTTTGTTTTGGAAGATATCTATACGTCTCATCACATTTTATCTATATTAATGTAATTTTAATCATGATAATCTTGGGATTACAGATGATGATTTAATTTGAACGTCTGTTTTCTCATGTCTGTCTGGTGTATGGGACAATTTTAAAATACATATATTAAAAGAAAAATGTGTGTTAATCCCAAGAGAGAAGCATTAACTCCATTCAGTAACCACCTCATCGTGCCAGTCTGTCAAGCCAAACCAAGGGGAAGCCCAGGCACCTTGGGTTTCCCTGCTGGTGACAAGGACTGCCGGAAACTCAAGCTCCTACTTGTCTCCTCAGGAAAGGAAAGCCCCCCAGTAAGCGACACTCCAGATGATGGCGATGAGCCCATGCCAGTCCCTGAGGACCTTTCCACCACCTCTGGAGGACAGCAGAGCTCCAAGAGTGAGAGAGTCGTGGGTAAGCTGGGTCATCGGGCATCCTCCTTTTTTTCCTGTGAAGCTCTTATCTCTTGACACCTTTCCAAGAGGGTGATTAAGTGATGTAAGTCATTTCATCTGTTGTTTTCCCTCAACCATCGTGTTAAGGAGGTACATTACAGAGGTCAGCAGGCTGGGGTCCTCTTACGTGAAGGAGGATGGACATTCACAGGTCAGTGTGGCTGTGAGAACCATGTGCCCAGCAAAACATTGATCTGAGGAGCACCCCTGCACAGGGATGCATCTTCACTACCGCTCTTCTCTATTGTTGGTACACTTGCAGAAATATCACATTTTGTAGATTGTAGAAAGTAAAAATGACACGTTTTATGTACTATGGCAATAGGGTAATTTATTTTTAGAGCTTTGGGGGTTAGAAGGTGCCACATTTGGCCATTTTATGGCATCTCTCTAATCTCTAGTTCTTAAATGTCAGGTGTAACTGAAAATAGAAAATTTAATAGATGGGAATCTTAAAATATTAGAAAAAATTCCAAGTGAACACACATTTACATACTTTTCCTCTAAAGGCGTTTATGGAGCCATCTGCAGTCACCCTACTGGTTAACTTACATGTGTTACAGTTCATTCTTAGAAAACTCCATCTACCCTTTTTATTTCAAGAAAGGTTCAGAGAAATTCATTGAATTAACCAAGGTCAATGGCAGAGTCAGAATTAAATTTGATTTTTGACTCAAAGACTAGTTTTCACTCCATTATGCCATGTTCTCATGAGCAAATGAGTCAACAGTTCCTTGGACTATCTATTTTCTTTTTCCTTTTTTTTTTCTGAGTCAAGGTCTCACTCTGTTGCCCAGGCTGGAGTACAGTGGCACGCTCACAGCCATCAGAGCTCAGGCAACCATTCCACCTCAGCCTTCCAAGTAGCTGGGACTACAGGCGTGCTCTACCACGCCCGGCTAATTTTTTTATTTTTTGCAGAGATGAGGTCTCACCAAGTTGCCTGGGCTGGTCTTGAATCCATGGACTCAGGCAATCCTCTCACCTTGGCCTCTCAAAGTGCTGGGATTGTAGGTATGAACCACCGCGCCCCGCCTATTTTCTTTTTTAAAAAAGAGAAAACGTCTAGGGATTGTTTTCATTTTTGTTTTATTTTTGTATTTGTTTACATTTCAACAAAGTGCTTGGTATGTAACAAATGCTGTTTAAAAGGCAAAAAAAAAAAAAAAAAGAAACTGAGAGCCACCTATTGGCACGGAAGAATATCATGAAGGACACATGGGTGAAATGAGGTAACATGTATCAGTGTGGATCGGTTGCATGAACCCCCATAGCCAAGGAAGGAAAATGTGCATAAAATTCTCAGGCTCATGAAAATGGACTCTTTATATAGGATATCCTGATGCAATAACTAGGAATATGCAGTCACAGATAATTTTATATAAATATACATATATAACATGTTTTGCATGTTTTCATGTGTCTTGGAAACCAAATTGACCGGGTATAATTTTTTAAAATTCAGCAATATAGTCAATGGCACACATAAAGATGGTGGTTAAAGCCATTTGGTGTAGAAGAATCCAGAAACAGGCACATTTCTGAGTTGTTTTATGCTATCAGAAAATGACTGCTCTTTGTAGGAAGGTAGATGGGAAAAGAAGTGATACTCGTGGGGCATCTGTTCTGTTCTATGCAGGAAGGCAAAGACATCATTTCAGAATTTCCCCAAGTTGGGACCCAGATGATCATGGTTTATATTAATTGTACTGGTTTTTAAGATTGTCTTCTATGTATTACAAGTGATACTGGCTTTACCATACGTTGAACCCCTACAAAGGTCCCATTCAACATACATTTCTATAAATTTAAAAAGTTAATTTAAATTTTAGAAAAAACAGCGTGTCAATGACAGTAGATAAATGTAATAACAATCTGCATAGGTGGCACATGAATAGTCATTGTGGGGTGACCTTCCCTCATTTGCTTAGCCTCTGAAGCACTCAGCAGCAAGGGTACTGTTCTGTCATTTAATACATGAGCAAACATGCTCATAACTTGCCTGAGAACACAAAGTGAGGGGCTCAGGGAAAGAAGCCAAGAGAAATTATCCTTGAACCATGTAAATGAACTGAGTGTCCGGGCATCAGAGTTGGGATGTTTGGTCAGGCCATTACAGAGAAAGCGCTGGGCTGTCCCTGAAATCCTTTCAGCTGCCATTTGAGCCATCATGGCTGGGGCATCCTTTAGAGAACTGAAAGTCAGGCTGATTCCTGGAGAGTAAAGAACAATGCACATTCCTTCAAACTAACGTAAATATCTCATCCTTAAGAACTTCCAGTTGTTGTTAGTTTCCCTGGGTGAGGACCACCCAGCCTCCATTTGGCATGACTGACTGGTTCCCAGAGCTGTGTTCTCTTGCTTTAGGGTCCTACTCTAAGTCCCGAGTAGGGGCAAGTTTGTCATTTCCCTTGGGCTTTCCCCACTGTCCTTTATCATGTGTTCCATGATTTTCAGTCTACTTTCCCTTTAAGGACAAATTTGAGAAAATAAGTATTTCAGAATTGTGACATTTAAAAGCCCTGGAAAACCTCTTTGCTTGGTTTGTAAGTAGCCCTGGAAAACCTCTTTGCTTGGTTGGGGAGACAAGTCCCTGTGGATAGGCAGGGATAGCCATTGAAAGTGGGCACGAGATGCTAGTTGGGTGAGCGAATGGTCCCATGGGGACTTGAGCCTAAAGAGCATTGATCGCTGACATGAAAGCAAAAAGTGGAAATGTGCAGAGGGCAGCTCAGGCACATACATCAAGGAAGAAAGAGCCCTTCCTAGTAACTGAGTTTTAGCGACGCTCCTTTGTGGTCTGGGAGGGAATCTGCCAGCTTCCCTATGTGGTGCTAGACTTTTCACTAATTTGTAGTGTGCAGCATTAAATGAATGACTATGTAGAGAACGTTAGTAAACAATAAAAGAGGTGGGGGACTTGTAAATTAAGGGAAATGCATTTGATGCCAGAGTTCATCAAACTATTTCATGCGAATCAGTTGTAAGAGCAAAGGAGTGTAAAGAACAGACAACAGGAAATGAGAAGAAACTCCTCCCTGGGACAGAAGCAGTAAGGCAGGCAGGAGGAAGTAGGGTTGTTGAAATGCAGGGTGTGCAACAGGGTGGAGAGGGCTGTGTGGTAGAGGCAGTGACCTGGCAGAGCGGGGGAGATGCATCTCAGGAGAGACGAGTCCAAGCCGTCCTCTCCCTGGCCTTGTGCCTCCAACAAGGCTTCTCCCTCCGAGCCTGTTTCCTCATTCTCAGGCGGGAACAGCAACTGAACACGTCACAGAATAGCTGTGAGAGTGATATGGAAAAAAATGAAGACATTCTTTGCTGAAGACAAAAAAGCAAAGACCAAACAAGGAAAGAAAAAGGAATGCAACTGGTGCAAAACAAATTTCAAAGATTTATAAGAAGGGTAAAGCAACCTGTTGTAGCTTCCACTGAGAATGAGTAAAAGAGAGAACAGATAACATTGCAGCACCAGGGAGAGAAAAGGAGCTTATTATTCAAAAAATGGATTCATAGAATATGCAATGAAAATAGAGCCAGGGAAGAAGGGAGGGATTAGTTAGAGTAGGGCAAGACCAAAGGAGAGACGAAGGAGGCTGGCCCACCAGACCCAAGTTCAAGGCAAGGGTACTAGTTGTTACTGTCAACATTTTAAGGAGAAATGGTAAGAGGCTAAAAGATGAAAGAAAAAGTGGGAAATTATCTGGTAATAATAGATTGCAAGGGCGTGTGCTCTGGAAGAGACAACACTATTGAAAATCTATGAGCTGTTATGACCTATAACATCATTCATTTTGGAAAAATCTAACTTCAACAAGGAGAGCAGACCATAGGAATAAACAAATTAATGGGAAATGGTATAAATCAATCCCCTATGATGGAGATTATACTGATTGGTGGGTCACGCCCAGAATAAAATAATGGTTTCATACCTCATTGCTTCATCCAGTGTTGAAGGAACGCTCTAGGTCTGTGTATCAGGATGGGAAGAAGGGGACAGAGCCAGAAGGCAGAGTAAACTACAGCTCAGACTCAGCTTCCATTTCCTTTCAGGTCTAAAGAGGGAACAAAAGATTTAAAGTGCAGCTTGAAGAATTTAAGTTAGACTCAAAGGAGAACTTTCTGGCAAGGAGGAATTTAGTCATCAGAACGGTCTGTTTAATGAGAGTTTAGCTTGTTCTTCTGAAGTGGTCTCTTTAAAAATAAGAGAACTCTCACCTCTCTGAAGTGGTTGTGTTTGAAACAGTTTAAAGCTGAGGATGCACTCAGTGACCTCTTAAGGCAGCCCCAAATTTACTCAATCAACAGTAGCATTCAAGCTACAGAAATAAAAACCGATTGAGGCTTATTCTGAAAACTCTTGAGCAGCGGCTCTTAAAAGTCTTTCATTTAGGAATTATGTCAGGATCGGGGTCTAGAGAGCAGATAGGCATTTTGTGTAAGAAAGCTGAAAACTTAGTTATTCTATTTCCTTTCTCAATCATTTCTTCTTCCTTCTTTCCACATGCATTTTTGCCAGTCATTGACTTGCTCTCTCTTCACTTGTATGTATTTCTGTGCCCTAGAGTTGACGAGAGTTCTGTTGGCAAGCCCAGAAGTCTGAAGGTGCTCTTCCCGCCTTGAGGTCTGAGCTGGTTCCAGACACAAGACTTTGTCTAAAAGGCCCCCCACCGCTGCTCATACTCATGAAGGCAGACAGTGGGGAAGGAGGTTTGGTGACTGGAACAGAGGAAAAAGGAGAGACTAGAGGATAGAGAAGAAGCATTCAAGGCTAAAAGATGGGATGGTCAACCTGAGAAAGAGGCCAGACAAATTTAGAGCCTAGAGTAGAATCAAAGGTAAAACTCAGGGCAGAGGCAAGTAATGCTGTAGGACTGAATCAGAATGATGATTTGCACAGTATAGAGGGTTTGGTTGAATTGGCAAACCAAAACATTGACACCTATGTGGGATAGAACAGGGTTTACCAATGACTTGCTACCTGGATTGATTATCGGGAGGCGTGTAGGCAGTAGTTACTCTTAAGAGGAAGAAATGTAAGTGTGAATATGGAAAGACAAGGTATATTCTAGAATGTGCTTCTTGAGCTCTGCTCACTTAGTCAGCCTGCTCCCAGAGTTGTGAGGTCACCATGGGCTCATGAGTAGTTTATTTCAGGTCTTAAGCACTGTAGGTCACAGCTCACAGCTTGATGTCTAGAGGCCCATGGCTCTGCACTCCCTGGCGGCGCTAAGAGTTAGAAACCAATTCAGCACAACTTTGGTCCTTTGTGTTGAGTTGTTGGACCAAGGTTTGATTCATCCTAGCATATTGGAAAAAAAAAGTAGAAAAAGTTTAGATTTCCTCCCACCCCCAGAATCCATGAAAAATGATTAAGTGTGTAAAAACATAAATCTTCTCTTGAGAAAAAATTATTCAATTGAATTTTTTTTTTCATAACAGAAGTAAGACCTGTAAGAGGTTTACTATATTTTTAATTGGCTATTCAGATGCCAAACCTCCCTTTCATTTTAGAATTTTAGGCCAGTCTGAGATGGGACTGGAAGTAGACACATGGCAGTGGTGCTTCTCTGCAGCCTGGGAAGGAAGAAGCTGTACATCCGGGGACAGCCTTTCACCATGGAGAGAAAACTCTGGTCTAATTGGAGATTGGGTAGAGACTTTTGGGTACGGATGCAGGCCTACTTATCTAATCAGCAGCTAGAGGAAGTTGTTTTTATCTGTGAAATGCATCTCTTCTAAACCGATAAACCCCATTTTAGCTAGGGAGAAATATTATCTAGCAGCATCTGAGCACTGGCTGCAGCAGGGCTCCAGTGTGCTCACATGTGGAAGAAGTCTCAGGCAGAGAACTGCTTGCTGGACTTCAAGTAGCTGGGAGGTCTTGGTTGTAGGGTTTTCTTCTTCTTTTCCTTCGTTGAGGAATGACTAAAAGCATTTGGATTCTTGTTCACCTTGCTTACTTAGTCCTTGCCCCTCTTCGTGAGTGAATTTCTGTACAGTCATTGTGCATGATGGAATTACTGGTTTGGAGGGGCAAATTCTGTATTAATCACCTTTCAACTTACTATCTCTATCTCAGAATGCCTCCAGAGGACAGCAGGCATTATATAAGATGAGGCCAGTTGGAAAGCGTCCCCTTTTTCTGAATTCTCTGGAACATGAGACACCCCATTACAAAATAATTTGCCTACCTTTAAGTCTTTCCGTGTTTGCTGACAGAGGCTACTGTGTGACAGGCTCATTGCTTCCCGTTTCAAAGTAAAGTTTAATTTATAGTCTTTCAAAATTGCCTTTAGATAGACTTTTTTATTACCTGTGTTTGTCAGATAGTGCAAAATTGTCATAGAACTTCATGACAATTTTGGTGAACCAAGATTAAAGTGGTTTGGGCTACATCAAAGATCATCTTATACTAGGTTTGGTATCGATAGGTGAGACCAGGCAGAATACCCTTAAGAAATTTCTATGGAAAACATTAACACTGATATGTATGCATGTTCATATTTGTATATGTGTGTGTGGCATGTGTCCTGTGTGTGGTGTGTGTATGGGATGTGTGTGTGGTATGTGTATATTATATATGTATGCATATGTGGTGTGTTTATATGTGTATGTATATGTGTGTGGTATGTGGATATGTATGGGTACATATGATATGTATATATGTGTATGGTATGAGTGGTATGTTTGTGTGTGTGTGCAGTAGTTGACAAGTTGACAAGAGATCCTGAGTGTGCCTGGGAGCCCGCCTTATGGACAGTCAGGACCCCTGGTTCTCTTCTTCCCTGGTTTGTTGGCCCTGGCAGGTGACTTCACACCATTTCCATACCTGTGAGGTAAAGGGAGTCACCACACCAATGGCTGTAACACATGTCCAGCACCGACGGGGATGGGCATAACACAGATGGCCATCCAGGACAGCTGCTGTTGACAGCATCATCACCTCCACTATGGTGTGCCCAGTGCCAGATCTTCTGAGACATTCGAAGACTGGATGGACATGTGCCGAGACACCTTCTAGGCAGGTGACTTTGCAGAGAAACATGGACACACTGACCCTAACAGAAAGCGTAAAGTTCCTCAGTAGGAAAACACATACAGAGGGCAGACTGTGGTCAGTCTGCAGGGCCCAGAGGGTCTGTGAAAGACTCCATCAGTGGGCTTCACATTGCCCCATCAACTGAAAATAATAGAATGGAAAGAAGAGTTCCACCCACCCTGCATGGCCCTGGGAGATGGGATGGGGGTGGGTGAGTCATTGTACCACATGGCAAATGTGCTGATGGAGGAGAGTGCGTTGGGGGAACAGCCGGGCACTTGGGCAGTTGCTTTCTTCCAAACAGAGGCCTCCCTACCTCCCTTTATCTCAGGCTAGTGACCACCAAGCCCTGAAAGTTCTCAAGCATCTGACCCAAAGTAGAGTCACCTTCGCCTCTCCTTCCTTGCTGAATTTGCCTTCGGGGTTGTGCAGGTGCTGTTTATGGAGCCCAGTGCTGTGTTCAAATTTTAGTTTCTTTGCCTCTCAAGAAGTTAGTAAATTCCATCCACCATCAGCAGTGTTTGCTGAGCCCCACGTTGTGACAGGCTGATGCAGCCTCAAGAGTTTTGCAGTTAGAGGTTGGAGACTAATGCCTCCACCAGAGTAGTACACAGCCAAGCTCACAGGAATTTGGAGTTTTTTCTTCAAGAATGTAGATGAGGAAGGGCTGTTCCCACCTGAGCTGGGAGGAAGAGGAGTGGAGGGTATGGGAGGACTCGAGGAGCAGCTGAAGCTTGAGAAGGGGTGAACGGTGAGTTGTATTTTAACTTTAGGAAGGATGTGGGAGGTGGCAAGAAGGGGGGGGGCAAGGGTCAGTTACAGAAGGGCCCAGTGGCTCCCTCTGGGGAGTGAGGAATGGTGTCTAGAAAAGGAACCCTGCAGATGTTTAGATCTGGGAATAACCTCTTCAGAGCTGTGTCAAATAGATCACTTGTGACAGGTAACAGGGAGAGACCAAGAGGCCTTTGGTCCAATGAAGAAATGATCCTACCTGAACCAGGAGGAGTGCTGAGAGAGGAAGAAGGGACAGGTAGACACTTCCTGGGAGTGGCCGTGGTGTGGATCCACTTACTTGTGGGGGCTCCACCCATGGATGAGGTGACTGCAACCTCCAACCCAGTGATTGGGGCCACAGTGGTTCCATTGAGGAAAATTGGAAACATACCCAAACGGGGGTTAACATGAGACCCAGGGATGGTTCCTAGCCATGGAACTGTCTGGAAGGCAGGTGTGTGAGGTGTGGAGCTAGTTTTAGCTATGGGATGTCATCAGCTAAGGAGGAACAGCAGGCAGAAACACTGAGGGCCTCGGGCCACAAATACCTTTAATTCTCTAGGAGAGAAAGCAAAGAAGGAGACAGAATGAGTTGTATGATTCAGATTAGTTTCCAGAAAGAAGCATGGCTTTGGCACCATGGGAAGAGAGATCTTAACGAAGGCCAGAAGTGTGGAGAGTGAGCAGGATGGTGCCCGAGAAAGAGGGCTCTGGGGTGTCAGTGGTGGATTTCCCACAAGCAACTCCGTAGGGGTGGAAGCAGAAGCCATGTGTGAGAGGGATGGAGGAGTTGGTGCAGGAGAGGAGGCAGCAGCTGGGGGCTGGCAGTGGCATCAGGAACCAAGGGAAGAAGATGAGGACAGAGTGGGTAGAGGTTGTCGGACTAGGAGGGGCACTTACATCTTTAAGTATGTATGTTTGAAGGCCAGTAGGAAGGAGATAATGGAGAAGAAGGGATTAAAATCTACCAGCCCAAAAGGAGTCCCAGGGCAGGCAGAGACAGTCACTTATGAGTTGGGCTTGGAGGCACTGCCTCACATGTTCTGGGCCTGGACCGTCCCCTGGGTCCTTCTTGATGCTCTCCTCCCTTCACTCAGAGCTTGATGCAAAGGTCCTCACTCCAGAGGGAACTTCCTTGACCACAGGCCCTGAGCAGCAGTCTCGCCACTCTCTCTCCTTGGCTGTTTTATAGCAGCACGCATCACCACTTTCAGACGAAGCATTCAGCTCTGATTAGCTCCCTGTGGAATCCCCAGCACCTGGGCATCCCGTAGCATAGAGTAGGTAAATGTCAATACATGGGCATAGAATGAATGAATAGAATGGCACTGCTTTCTCAGAAACTGACTCAAAGGGAAAGCAAAGGACAATAGAGAGAACCTTAAGGTAAAGAAGGAATTTAAGGCTATATCTGATGTTTATCATCTTATTTTTGGTCACTGTTTCTCAATGGGCATGACTGATATTTCAGACAGAGGGACCTTTCTTTGTGCAAGACAGTCCCTCCCACTGCAGGATACTTAGCCACCCACATCACAAGTGGTACCACCCTGTTCCAGTCATTGTGACACCCAAAATGTCTCCACATTTTCTAGATGAGAACCCGATGGAAGGGCCACCACTGAGCCTAAATGCTGCCACCCTCACTCTCGGCAGTGCCTCCCACCCGTGGGAGCCTTGGACGTTCAGAGGGACAATCTTTGGTTGGTGATTTACAATTTTTAAATGTAGTCAGTAATGTTCTAGAAACTGACTTAAGAGTTTAAAAGGAATACCTATAGAAAAGGGCCGGAAAAGGTTGACACACTTGGATCTTCACCCTTCTAACCATGCTTGCTGTGTTCACTTCGTGTCTTCAAAGGTGAAGGTTCACTATCAAAAGTTGCTTCTTTTTATAAACAGAAAACTGTGTTAAACTTATCTTTATTTTATTCTGACAACTTAAATTCATGATCACATCGAACCTAATTGGGGACTAAAGGCATATAGAGAGATTCTTACATTAAAAATGCTGTCAGAGTAGCTAGTTAACATTTTCTGTTGCCGGGTTTTTGGTCCCAGTTTTATTTTCTGCTTTGTTCCATCTGTGTTGAAAGAGTAGTGAGCTCTGTGTATAAAACAACCAACTGACATTTCGTTAACTTTCCTTCTACATGGGGTTTCAGAAAGAAATGGAAAAAAAAAAAGGTTTTGAGTTGTGGTTGCCAGTTGCCACCTGTCCCCCTATCTGGGGAGGGCATTTTCTGATTTGGGAAGTGTAAATATAACCCAGAAAAAAAAAAGCTTCCCCTCCTTTTATGCAAAAGTAGAAAGGCTTAGAGAGAGCAGAGCCCTGACATTGCCCTGTGAAGTTTCCACAGAACCAGTTCCATTAAATGAAAGCTCTTGCTCTGGGGGAGTGGGCCACACAAGGTAGCTGCCCTCCCAAGTCCTCTCTTGCTGGTGGTGCAGGATTAGATCTGGGCCACTGTCCTCCACCAGATAAGCCCAGCTTTCTTCAAGGCCTTGATAGGAACCTACATTTCACGAATTACTTCAGATCTGCTCACAAGTGCCTGTCAGGATTTGTGGATAACAGAAAGTTACAGGGAACTCAGAAAGTGTGTTTCAGTTAGTGGTGAGACAGCTAGAATCAGCCCACTGCTGAA
Source organism: Carlito syrichta (assembly GCF_000164805.1). Classification (NCBI taxonomy): domain Eukaryota; kingdom Metazoa; phylum Chordata; class Mammalia; order Primates; family Tarsiidae; genus Carlito; species Carlito syrichta. The sequence goes on along the minus strand of NW_007246359.1, from coordinate 152,602 downwards.
TATCGGAAAATCTGCCAGGCTGTTCATGAACTGTTGGTAGCTTAAAGTTAAGTATTGTGGGAAGTATTCACACTACAGAAATTGGCAAATGCTACAGATTGGGGCTTTTTAAAAAAGTGTATCTTCACACCACTGGCTCACTGGCTTAAATATAACATTAACGTCCTAACAGCTACAATTAAATTTGAAAGAAGGAATTATTTTGTGGTGGAGGGGTGTGTGTGTGTGTGTGTGTGTGTGTGTGTGTGTGTGTTAGAGCAGATGTTGTGAAAGGGTCAGCCTACTGAGAGGTAAGAGGTACATATAATTTTTCCAACAAAAGTGTTGGCTCCGCATGACTCTTTGCTGTTGCTATCACAAACTGGAACTGTTAGAGTGTTATGCAGTGTTAGCTACTCCATGTAAATAAATAAAATGCATTTTTGGCATTTAGTTTAGTGGCTGGGGATGATGTACAATGAGAAAAGGATATTTTGTGTTATTTATGAGCTATTACTGTTCCTATTGCTGTTATTTTGGCTCAGATAATTTTAAAATGCAATGCAAGACTTGTCTAGATTACCTTCATATGTTACTAAACTACAATGATTTTTCCAGAAAAATGTTCCATGATATCCTGTGAATCATGGGATTAACTTGGTCTTCTCCAAAGAATTTCCTGCTGACCTCCTTAGACTAAATACAGCCCTGATCTGGGTGTCCAGGTTCAGGAGGTGGCCTCTACAGTTGACCCTGTGCTTGCTGAGGTGGCTTCGTGAAAACACTTTGTTGGTCAGGGCTTAGCAGCGTGTAGATATCTAGGGGGAAGATTGGAAAACTAGCTCCACTGTGGAAGGCCTGGGATGCTCTGCATTTTCGTGCTTTGAAGCACCTCATGCTGCTGTGACTCCATTGACTTAAGAGCCATTGGGTGCCCTACTTTCAGGAGAATCATGTTCAGGAGTGAGTTCAGCTGCAGGGATCTCTGAGCGGCAGGTCTGGGGCGGGTCTTTGTAAGGCCAGCTGCCAGGAGAGTACTTCCTCTACAGGGGATGTGGCCACAGGCAGTAGATTTCCACTGAAATCACCGGGTGGCGATTCCATGAAGCCCTGAACATCCAGTGTCTCCCCGCCAGGCTGGGTGTGATCGATGGAAGGCCTCCAGCCCGGCTGCTTGCTGCTGTGGCAGGGCCCGTGGCAAATGTGGCTATTTGCTTTTTCAGAATGAAAGATTGTTATCCTAGAAGTGAAATCCTGCTGAAATGAGAAAAGGACCTTTATGATATCCCTACAGGCAGCTATATGATTATTTTTATTATTATTATTAGAAGCTGGCAGAATTTTGATTGCTTTCGCAATATCTCTCTGCTCTCCACTTGAACTTGGTGACAATAAAAAGAATCTGCCATTTCCCCCAGAGCATTTCTGCTCCCTCTGTCGTGCTTATTAATGACGATTAACTATTGCCTGGTATAGCTACCACTTACTTCATCTTAGCATTACAGTTTAAGCAACCTTTAGTGAAATTAGTGTTCAGTAGAGAGTACTGTGGTTTAAGTGACGTGGTTTTCATCCTGAGATGATGATGGAGCTGTTTTTTGCCATTCTGTGGCAGCATATACTTGTAGTTTTAAAGTGTTATTGCCACTCACATATGGTCTCAACACCTGATTTTTATATTTGACTCTGTAAAGCAAAAATATATGCCAAGGGCTTGTGTGTAAGTTTTTTGCATGTTAATAGCTATGTTTTATTATGGATGGAGTGTCTTCTCAAAACATAGCCTTAAAATCCACTTGCCCTGGGCATGCACACCCCATACACATGTACACATTTATCAAATTTTGGGTGTGGGGTCTTTCTACTCGGGTCATATGCAGACAGTCCCAGATCAGCCTTTTGCCTTGGGAGACACAACCACCTTGAACAGTCATTGTTTGAAGGACAGAAGTTTTGCAGAGGGATGGTCCTCAGCATTTGTGGAACATATTTGTGAAATATGGGAGTCAGATATTCTAGGGTAGCTGTGTCCAGGGGGCAGATGATGAGACCCGCTTATATACTTCTCAATTTTCTAGTAACTACATTACAAAGAAAAATGATGCAAGTGAAATTAACTTGAATATATTTTACTTAGTTCAGTATACCCAAATATTTTTTAAACATGTTCTCCATATAAGCAGTCGTTAATGAGATGTTTTACTTTTTTTTTTTAACTGAGTCTTGGACACCCAGGGTACATTTTAGCTCGAAGCGCCTCTCAATTTGGGTTGGCCACATTTCACATACTCAGGAGTCGCATGAAGCTAGGGACTACCTATTAGAGCAGGTCTAGAGAGCTCCCAAGAGGCTTATATCATTATATTACGGAAAACCTGTTAATAAATTCTTTCTGAATGTTAGCCAAAACCAGTTATTTATCAAAAACTCCTGAGAAGTAGTTTTTTAAACAGTTTGCTCTTCAAAAATATTTTCTCGTGGTTCAGTCACAAATGAATGTGACAATTTGCTTTTTTGTTTTTTTCCACTTTCTGCCCACACTTGACTTAGAGAAAATCTAGGCCCAGTCCAGTTTTTAATGTCAGTTGGGTTTATTTTATGTATCTCTGTTTTAATTATAGGATTTGTAGGCATTTGATTAAGTACAAAATAGTGAGAAAACAGCAGTATGTAAGCATGTAAAATCCATTTTCCAAAGCTTAGTAGCTGAATTAAATGCAGGAACATGTGACTTTTAGTTGCCATCCCTTCATCTCGTTCCTGTGGACTCTCCACGGTAACTTATTTAAGCTGGGAAGTCCTCTGTAATTTGTTTGGAACAAGATAATTGCTTTATAGACACTAAGCAGGGTTCCTGAGCATGCCCTCAAAAATCAAAGGCACCTTCTCATCCCTGGAATCGTTCTACAAAAATTGTGGAGAATGAGGCCTGTTGATGCTTCCCAGAGGATGCTTCTGCAGCCCGACAAAGCAATGGAGCAGAGGGGGTGAAGGCAAGGCTTTTTTCTCTTTTTAAAGGGAGAAGGAGAAGCAGCGATCTGCCTGCCTGGAGCCTGAGAAAGCAAGCCTGGCACTCCACCCAGCACCCACCTCCTCACAGTCCCCGTGGGGACCACCCAGGCATTGAACACCCCTTCACAGTGATCAGCACAGACCCCAGCCTTCCGTGTAAGGGACGCCTTCTGCTGCTCACGGCTGCTCTTCTTGCGGTTCAGGAGACGACCACGCGTGCTCTTGTGGCTGCTGTCTTTCCTGAGCACACCATGATCCAGAAAGGCGCAGACACGTCATTGTGGTCTTGATTGGGCTGTTGGCTTTGATCTTGCTTGCTACCCTTTCTTTCCTCCTGTCTTCCTTTTTTCCTTCCTTCCGACCTTTCTTTCTCTCTCCCCCTTACTTTGTCCCTCCTTCCCTCACTCTCTCTCTTTCACTTTCTTTTGTTTGTTCTTTCCTTCCTTCCTTTCTCCCCTCCCATGCTGTCTCCCCTTCCCTCTCTCCCTTTCCTTCCCTCCCTCCTTCCAGTGCTCTTTCCTTTCCTTCCTTCCTCCCTTCTCTGTCTCTCTTCCTCCTTCCTTTCTCCCTCCTTCCCCTCTTTCTTTTGTTCATTCTTGCTTTCCTTCCTTCCCTCCCATGCTCTCTGCTTTCCTTCCTGTCTTCCTTTTTTCCTTCCTTCCTTCCTTACTGTGTTCTTTCCTTCCTTTCCTCCTTCCTCTTTCTGCCTTTCTTTTCCTTTCTCCTTTAGTTCCTCCATTCTTTCTTTTTCTCTTCCTTTCTCTTTTCTTTCTTCCTTTTTCCTCTCTCTCTTTCCCTTCCTCCCCTCCTTTTCTTCTTTTTGTTTTCTTTATTTTCTTTCTTTTTCTTATTTCTTTTTTCCTTCCTTTTTCTCTTCTCCTTCCTTTTTTCTTTTTCTTTTGTGTGTGTGTGTGTGTGTGTGCTTAAAAATGTTTTAATCAGGTTGAAAAAATAACTCTTTTTGTATGACCTTGGAACAAGTTATAATTTTTTTAAATATTTTATTTTTTATATTATTTTATTTTATTTTTAAATTTTATTTTAAGGATGTAGGGTACTTCTTTTCTTTTTTTTTCTTTCTTTTCTTTCTCTTCCTACTTTCTTTTCTCTCCTTCTTTACCTCCTTTTCTTTTTTTTTTTCCTTTTCTTTATTTTCCTCCCTCCCGCTCACTCTCCCTTCCTCCTTTCTTTCTTCCTACCCTCCTTCCTTCTCTTCCTTCCTTCAATATTTGATCATGGGTGTGTATATTTCATTATGATTCTGTTATTTGGGCCCCAAGACTAGTGACTGAATTGTTTGATCTAAGGTGTTTTTACTAGGCATAGGCAAAAGGCTGTCAGTACCATTGGATACACCATCCTGGTGTGATAAGTGATGGTACAGTTAGGAGTGACTGCAAGAATCAAAGCTGCATATGTCTCAGAGTCGCTAACTCTTGCTTCTTCCTGCTTGTTAAATGAATTAGAGGTTACATGGTTTGGGACTTTTTGACAGTGAGCACTATTTCTTTGTATAGAAGGTTTGTACCAGGAAAAGCAGTTGTGGTTAAAAGGTCACTGTCTCTAACGAAGGTAAATCTCCTGTTCTTGAGCTGAGTGTGTCAGGGATGGGTGTAAGAACAGACACACCTAAACGCTTGTGTGTCCAGCAGACTTGGGGTTGGGGATCCATATTTTTTCCATTGCTCTCATTCGTTTCCATCCCTTCAGAGACTCCAAGCACTTGCTTTGGCTATTTGAATCTGGGTTTTATTTTTCTTTTAGAAATAGGTAAAAGTTCTTTGAGCACACAGACCTTTGAATAAAGTGTTAAATTAACCTGGGGAATGCAAAGGTGGGGTCTTTTGTTCACAAACAAGTATGAATTGCTTTCTGGGCTGGCTTGTAAATTTACCAACCACCTCCACAAAGGAAAAAAAAAACAGCTCCAGAAAATGAGCCCAGCTTGTTGTAGAAGAGTGTGAAGCAAGGGTTCTGGGTTTCTCAGCTCTCTGCCTCACTAGAATTGGGACGTGCGGGCCTACCTCCTCCTTCATCTGCAAAATCCATCGAATGAAGTCATGTTTTTTCCTCAAATTTCAAAAATTCATAAACTTACACAAATGGGTCAGAGACGACAGACCTTTGGCCCTGTGTTTAGTGTGTGCCTTTCCTGGTGTGTGCAGGCCCAGATCACATCCTCTCCTGTCCTCTGACGTCATTTCTCTATCCTTTCCAACGAACCCTTTATGAAGTCATTCGGAGGTATTTATTAGGCCTTTCTCTTCACACATCGAGCAAGGCATCCACAGCCACATCTCACCTTTATATTTTTTGTGGTCTGGGAAACAGATTTACCAGACTGTTTACCCAGGTTCATCTGAGCATATCTGGGATTCTTCCACTCCTTGTGCTGGTGCTGAAAGTGTAAATACAGCGTTACAAGATCCCAGATGTACACAGCTTAGCATTGAGCCACAGGCTACTGCAAGCTATACTATACCCAGTTATTTTGTTCCTCCCGTGTGGGTAGATTGCAAGATCCTTGCAGGCAATTGCTCCTTCTCCTGGTCTTGCTTCTCAATCATATAACACAATGCAGGATAAAAAGTAGAAATGTAATGAATGTCTTGACTTACAGAAACACTAAGTTCAGTGTATAGTGAATAACTTTTTTATGATGTCTTTTTATGAGATGATTGGTAATAGAAATAGAAAATTATCCTAGTCGGGGATTGAAAGTCAGGAAGCAACATTTTAACCATCAGATGAACATATTTAAAACAAAGGGAAGGGAGTCGTGCTTACACAATTGAGGGGAAAAAAATGAAATGTATCATCTAAAATTTGAAGTCAAATGTAGATAGGAAAACATAAGAGGAATGAATATTTTAAGTTTTGTTGCATAATTAGGATTTGCTTAGCAATCTGGAGTCTGTGAAGGTCACACCCCCGGCCTTCTTTCTGCCCATAAGGACACAAATAATCCAAATTGACAGCATCCTGGGATCTCACAAATTATTAGAGCATCCTACATTGAATTACCATCTTATTAACATGCTCATAGGTGTATCCTATGAATTTGTTTTATCCTCTTTGCTCTTGAAACCAAAAAGAAAACTGAATGCTTATTGACATATTACTCAGAGCTGCATTGTCTCCAAAGCACAATCACCAAGTCCATTACCGACCACTAGACTAGATGTCCTGGGGAATCAGATGTAGCGGACCTAGTTCCCTTCATTAGTTTAATAACCTGCCCAGACCTGAAGAGAACACACCCGCACCACACTCTCCCCTAGGTTTTGAGTGGCATCGGCATTCCAGGATGCAAGGAAACAGAGCCAACTTTGGAGGATCGATTAATGAGAGAGATAAGTGTTAAGCACCAGGCACCTTGCTAGTCACAGGGTGAACCGGAAAGATCAGATTCATGGGGTCAAAGGGTTTATCTTCAGGTGGGAGAGTGGAAGGATGTAGCTCAGCAGAAAGAAAGAAAAAGGTAAAAAAAAAAAAAAAAAAGGAAAAGATATAAATAAAATATAGAATAGATTATCTTTTTGTCCCACAAACAATTCTGCCTGGCTTTGAACATTTGGTTCAGTTAAAATATTTCATAAAAAATATTAGCTTGATGCTTTGAAGTTAATGTCTGCTTTTATAGAATGCACTGATTACAGAAGGACCATCTTCCTAATGGGAAGGAGAGCAATAGGTTCTGTCTACACATGCATGAAGCAGATGGAAATTTAGAAGGGTATCTAATGCTGACACCTTCCTCCCAACCCCAGTGCCCACAGAGCTAGCCACGTGCAGTTTGTTTGAACAATGCTGTTGCTGCTGTGCAGAGAGATTTCCATCCCCATAAAACAGACCAGATAGAAGGAGAAGGAGGCTAAGAGATGAGGCTCTGCTACATGGATTTGTCAGCATCCTCAACAGATTATCAGCCTGCCTGTTTGGACACTGCAGGAGAAAGGCCATGTGGATTGAGAGAGGCACGGATTATTAAAAAAGCCCTGACCTAAGTCTGCTTCTAACTGCGGCCAGCTGTGCAACTGTCCGCCCCATAACTGCTTTCTCTTCTCTCAAATGGAAGAGCCCTTCAAATCATTGAGGACAGCTCTATAAGGCCCTCTGAGCAGTCACTTCCCCTAACTACAGTGTGTTAGTTTCCTCGTAATATGATGAAATGAACAACATAATGCATTTGCCTAACTTCTTCTCACTCTTCTCCCTCTACCCTGGCATTCTTCAGCGGGCCCAAGTCCCCCTGAGAACCCTGCACCCAAAGAGCCTTTGCCTGGCCTTGGCAGGGAATGCAGAAGGAAAGAGAAAACCCAGCCCCTGCCCCGAAAGGAGCTCACCTATGTCTAACTCTACCTTTGCCTTCAGGTTATGATGGAAGACAGCATGTCCAAGCTGACTGTGTAAACTCCACAAGACTCACTGCTGTTAGTCTGTGAAACCATGGGCTGTTCAACACATTTTCGTTGCTTTTGAACTTTAATATTCCAGCTCCGAGGGGCAGAGAACTGAATAGGAATATCTTCCTTGCTCTCCCTGCATGGCACATACGCACGCACACACACACAGTTGTGTTTGATTTTTGCAGCCACGACCCATGTTAACAACTGTCAACTAGGAACTCATGAGTCAATTTCTCAGGAACAGCCCTGAAGATGTAGCTCCCGCATCTTGTGTTTGCGCCTTTGATATTTGGATTGAAGGGTAGGATCTGGCAATTATCATGATCTCGTTCGGCTCAGTGTGTTTCATTTCAGCCTGTTAAGATCTTTTGGAAAGGCTGTATGTGCCAGTATCAGGGACAGTGACGAATAAGGCAGAATTCTTGCCTTTGAGATGCTTATTTCCACAGCTTCATAAGACACCTAGCAAAAAAGCAGAGGCTTCTAAACAGTCCAATAATCTGTTAAAATAATACTCTTTAAAAAAATGAGGTTAGCATACCTGAGCTGCTGAAGGTTCTGCCTTGTCTGATTTCTGACAGGAGTCAGATCCCAGATCTTCTAGGTCCCCAGGCCTGCCCATTGGTACAAGGACTTGATGAAGGAAGCAGATTGTGATGGTTTGTCAGTGAGCCAAGCTTAAGGTCAAAGTCATGCTCTTGAACCCATTGGAAAGTAAATTTTTGCAAGTTCCCTAGAGGGAGCAAAGATCGCATCATGCATCTAGGCAAAATCAGAAAACTAAGCCGCTGTCCCCATAGGAATCTTCCTTTAATTCTACTGTATTCCATCTGTATTCCATCAACGCTAGCCTTGTAAGTAGCTTTGTTCATCTGATTTTAGTCATACTTTATTTTTATGCTTGTGAGTAGAAATATTGTCTGTAAACAAATGGGTCCTCTCCTGAATTCCAGAATTTCCAGAGCTCAGTTTAAATGGGTGATGTTGTGTCACGTGATTCTGTGAATCATTCAATAGATCATACCATAGATACGGAAATATTTCTTAGAAAGTTTAAGTGAAAGGGAAACCAGGTAGAAAGTACAGTTTATAATAGTAGGTGTATGGATGGCACTTTTTGTGACACCTTGTGCCAGCCTCATGGTTTGTGCTGAGCAATGTTCAACACGTTGTTGGATGCCCATTTCAGTTCTCCAACTCTGTAGGGCAGGAAGGCTCACGTTGCAAGGCCCACAGAGAAATGATGGGGGGCGGGGGTGGACGACAGGGGAAGCTGTAGGGAAGGGAGGGACATTTTACTATAATCCAAGTATGAAGTGTGTATAACAAACAAAGAAAATCCCAAGATTTTCCTATGATATGCCAGGAGCATTTCCAAGAGAATTTATTTTTTGAGAGACCTCTCTATTGGTTTCTCATCAGTCAGCCCTACCTGAGTAACTGTTAAATAGTGGAAGATATTCATCTTTTAAGTTTGTCAGAAAAATTAATTCTTTGAAGCTAAATTGCTGCCTTTGGAAATGACATATCCTACTCTTCTGGAATCTACATAGAGATCATATGAGTTTTAGCCAAAGAGGGAGAAGGAGAAGGCTTGCTGATGATTGATTTCATAAGATGCCCTGTACATTGGCTGTTAGCGAAACTCACCTCAAAAAGAAAAATAAGAGTAAGCTATGTATATTGAGAAACAGTTATTTTTGGCACACTCTTTGAGGTAAAACACCTCCTTAAGGCACTGCTTGCTTATGACTGTGGTACCAAGACTAGGTAAGAACACAGTGGTTTGTGACCATGGATGTCATCCTTAGCAATTGCAGAGGCCCTGCCCACTTGTTGAAGGAGATGGCCACCATTTTGTTTTGTGAATGAACAAAGTGGTCAAGTCAGCAACTCTTTTGAAGATGGACATGGAGAAAATGAGGAAGGCAGCACTTGAGGTGGTCATGGAAAAACAATTTCAATAAGTGACTTGTTATTTTGCACAGCAATAATAGTCACTGAAAAAAATGCACCAGAACCACATGCTGAAGATGCTAAGGAGTGAAGAGAGTTGCTGGCCACGTGACCTGGTTTATGCAGTTTGGTCCTGGCAAAGGGTAGGCAGGGTCCTCTCTCCACCTCACAGAAGGTCCCTGGCACATGCCAAGTCCCTGCCCTGGCCTAAAGATGGCAGTCACTGCTTAAGAGTTGTTGGGCCTCCTGCTTGGTCACATGGTTGGTTTGTTTACTAAATTATGGAGGTTAGTTAACTGATTTATACATAACTTGTATAAATCCAAGTTTTCTGATTCTAATGCTTTGACTCTTTTAATTTTTAGTTGGCTTTGATATTGTTAGTGTAAGCCTGTGGGTTTGTGGCCTTTGTTATTATTAAAAGAATAAATATTAGCTGAATAACATATTGAGACCTATTAGTATCATATCCTAAGTAGTGTTGGTAAACTGGCAGGGAAATCTGACCATGATATCTGCTAATCAGACTGATTATCACCCATATAATATGTGTTGAGCATATAATAAGGAATAGGGGAATGCATGAGACATGGCCTGAGTCTTTCTTAGGGGACAGAATGTACAAAATGCCATGGTGGAGGTGTTAAATCAGTTTTGATGAGAAGCACGTAAGTTTTTTTAGAAGATATGACATGTATGTTGTACCTTCAGAATGGGTGGGATTTTAGAAAAGATTGATGGGAGAAAGAAACAGGTTAGGAACAATATTGTGGGTCGAGAAAGAGCATTTGTAGCCACAAAACCTTGGCCAGCGTTGGTGTGCCCGTGGGCAGCAGAGGTCTTCATTTAGCTTATCCTGTAGGCAGTAAGAGCTGCCCAGCCTATAAGCTGGGTGGGCAGTGGAGGGACTGAGGAGGGATTTGGGGACTGCTTACCCACCCCAAAATGACTGCTCTTTTGAGCCCTGTCTTCTATCGCTTTTTATCAATAAATCTTTGAGCATGTATCACCCTAGTTAAAACTCTGTCATCCTGAGGGTATTTGTTCTTATATTTTAAAACATGTGGCAGAATCTGTGAGAAATAAGACTGGGACCTATGGGGACCCTCATGGAAAGTCTGAGTTAAAACTTTGGGAACAAGACAGCTTATCTTACTTATTTCATAAACTCATTCAGAAAACTGTAAGTTTGAAAATACCATAGTTAGATATGGGAGGCCACGTGAGAAACACATGAAATTGTCCCCAGGTCAGGAAAGGTGTTTCAGGAGAGCTGGGGGAGAAAGGGCTGCTCCTGTGTGTAGTGGAGGCCAGAAGGGGGCCTGGGTTTGAATCCCACGTCCTCCACCGGCCACCGTGAGCCCCTGAGCTGGCTGCTGCTCTACTCTGAGCAGCCTCATACTGGCGCTGTCTCCTCTTGGGGACTGTGGTCTGACAGCCCCCATGTATGCCCAGGGCCAAGCACCTGTAGATTCCACACGTGACCTCCCTTATGTGGAGGCCGGTTGGTCCCTGACTCCCTTTCTCAAGAAGATCGTATAGCTGTTCCCCTCACCACTGTTTCCAGCCACGCGTGGGCTTTCACGGAGAGATGCCGGGTTTGGTTTTCAGGGCCCATCTGGGAATTCAGATAGCTTAACGGGCAGCATTTCCGAACCCGCCAGTAACTATGTCCTCCCCGCTGATTTTGAACGGGAGTTTGCTGCAGGTGACTTTGAAGCTGGCAAGAGAATCCCCAGGCAGAATTCAGAGGCAGGCAGATGGGAGGATAAATGGAGTTCTGATAGCAGGTTCTGCCGACAGACTCCAAGGTTGACCTTACCTGGCACACAGATAACTCTGCCTTGTGCTGAACCGTTAGAAATGTGTCACTGAAGTGTGAACATATTTATGCTGTTAGATTTCCCATCAATTCTGCTCTTTCATTCCCTCTCATTTGCATTGGTTACTCATAAATGTAGATCTTCGGTACGATTTGTACAACCGCGCCGGGTGTCAATCTGTGAAAAGAAATCGCCTCTCAAGCTGCACCCTGAGTAGCACTCTATCCCCGTGTGCCGGGTTTCCGTGGCTGACTCAAAGGTGGTGTCTCAGTTGGTGACACCGGGTCCCAGCAGAGTGTGCTTGCATTTTACACATTTGCCAGTTTAAGATTTACTTTTAAATACTAGCTACACTTTCTAGCATAAGGGGTTTATATTTTGACACCAGACCTCTAGCTGTTTAATTCCATTCTTGTATTACAGCTCTGAATAAAATCATGAAAACCAAGTAACTACAAATTTTCTAAGTTTTGATTTATGATCCCTGAAACATTTACCACATCACAGTTGTTCATTAACCACTGTCTCCTGTTTAATGTAGTTTTTGCATTGGGGGGAGTGGAGAGTGTAGATTTAACCATTATATTTTATATGATATGGGGTGGATTTGACCATTATATATTAGATGGGTTTTTTTTTATCTGGATGAGAAATCATATGTCTTAATAACCTTGATAAACTAAGTTTTGCATGATTACACCTTAAGGTTGAAACACATTTCATCATTTCCCAGAAGGGGCACCAAATTCACCCATTTCCTGTTTTTAATCTCAGAATGTTCTGTATTTCCTCCATATCTACTTTCCCAGCAACAAGACCCTGGAAGCAGTCAACACAACTCCTCTACCCACCTGAGACTCAGGCACTCTGCTCATGGTTGCCATCCAATCAACAATGTATTTGCACAGAAATGGATGTGTGAGGCAGGGCTAGGTGCCCAGGTCATGTGAAGGTGTCCAGCCAGCCAGTGAGTTCTTCACTGCAGCAAGCTTTTTCTAGAGCTCCTGCACTACACCAGGTCTGACATTCCTGTGACCTGTTCAGACCCCCCCACCGCCCCCGCCCCCAGCCAACATCCTCTTCATCTAGCATTTGGAGGAGGGAGCATTTCTTCAAGAATTAATTTGCTAAACTACTCAAGCCTACCTCATTTTATTTGTGCTGCATTTTTAATCCTCTAGAGTGAGGAATCTTCTTAGAATCTGCTAGACATGCCCCAAAGATTCTTTAAAGACTATCTTGAAAATAACCTTTGTTTCTTAACTCTGGTTTACTACTTTAAATGCCAAATCTGGCGTGATAGGGAGACCATTTGCAGGCACACGCTTTGTAAACTGTAAACTCCTTAAGCAGGGTGGATTTTTTCAGCAGTTCATTTGCTTGCTCATTCATTGATTCATTCCTTCAGCAAACATTTCTCTTGCCTTTAGTGTAGCAGGGGTATTGACTTCCAGATTTTCCACAACAGTCCAGATTTCAGATGTGTAGTATTCTTGTGGTCAGAAAGTATTCTTGCATTTGTCTGCCCATAGATCCTGAACTTTCCTTCAGCAAAAGCAATTGATTGTGTGGAGCTCATAGCTGTACCCTGAATTATCCTGGCTTTGAATTGTCTTATCTGTTTGGAGGGTATTTTCTGTCTCTTCCTCTGCATTATAATTTCCAACTTCTAATCTGCTAGGGATTAAGATAACAAAGAACCATGTAATTGTTTTTACAACTGTGCCTAAAGTAAGGACACATGCACTCCAGGAGAGTGTCTGAGGGACTTGCCCATGAGTAAACGCTTGCCTGTTTAGCTCAAGGGTTTTTTGCTTCTCTTCTGTTGGTTACCTTGGAGGTCAGTTTTACTTTCTCTCTGGTTCTTGACCTGTTGTCGCTAGTCGATGTTGGTGGATGTCTGAATCTTCTGAGTAAGAATAACGGCAGTGGGATGGGATGGGATGAGTTGATGGTTCTGTCAGTTGTCTCAAGTTTATACATTTTGGCCTTTCAGAATGAGGCCAAAGGGATGGCATTTCAGCCTCTTTGGTTTTTAGTCAGATCCTTCAAGTTTTTGTTGTGCTTCTGCCACTTAAACTGGAGGCCTACGTGTTGCAATAACATGTTAATAAAATTGTTATCTAATGTGTGAAAATGCTTTTGTTATTTTTTAGGAACTTTATTTTACTTGATCTCAACCATGACATAGCTTGGCTTAATCAGCATCCTGAATAAGACTATATCTTGTCACTGCAGAAGATAAAGTTTTCCATGAATTACACATACTGTCTTTTCCCCCCTCTTACATATATTTTGAGTTTTTTATTCCTTGTTTTCTGAAAGTGAAATATTGCTTATATGCAAGGTGATGGCTTCCCATACCTCTATCCCCTTGCTTAGATCTGGTGGTAGAGTCTTTTCATAAAAGACACAAACCAGAAAAGAAAAAGCCGAGGCCTGAGGGCCTGCAGGGGTGGTCAGCCAGGAACCGTACCCACAGCCTGGGCACAGGACTGGGAGGGCGTGGGGGCCATTCTCTTCCTCCTGCAGCCAGTGGGATTTGTAGTTCCATGTTTCCAAGGCTCCCAGGCACTTGCATTTTAAAAAGAGACAGAGAGAGACAGGAAAAGAGAGATAGAGAGTGAGAGAGCGAGAGACAGAGATGGAGACAGAGAGGGAGACAGAGAGAGAACAAGAGACAGAGAGAGTGAGAGATAGAGACAGAAAGAGACAGAGAGCCAGACAGAGAGGGAGGGGAGCGAGCGCCACCTTTCTTCTTCCTGGGTTCTGCCTGCCACCTTCTCACCATGATGAGTGGTTTGGGCCCTCAACTCCTTCACCCGCCCCTGCAGCTCCCACACAGCCTGAAGTCTGGAACCCACATGCTGTCTGCTGGCCTTTTCTATTTCCGCAATAGATGTGTTGACGCTGTGAGTTGCCCTCTCCCCTCCTATCTGCCCTCCAGCCGTGCTCTGACATAAGATGGAAGGACTGACCGTCCAGGCCAGTCCTCCAGATACATGGGGGGTGTCCCAAAGAGCCCGAGCTTCCAGGTGAGCTCAGGTCTGTCGGCCATGGATGTCGTGAAGAGCCAAGGGCCCGGTGGACACTCCTCGTGCTCCAGGATGAATCTTCAACTGTGTCCTTTATATTTAATGGGATCTTTTTCCCCTGAGGCCCTAAATTTACTAGTGACTAACACTTTTATTTGTTAAAAAGCCTTCACAGCCCTTTTACATGTTTCTCTCCATGAGCATTAGATTTCTGAGGGCCCTGCGCCTGCTTTCTGCAGGGAAGATGTGCTTGTCTCAGCTCTCCCAGATCCCAGGGCCTCTGTTCCAAGAAGGAGACACCTTCACTTCATGCTGGGACCAGCCTGTCCCACAGCCAGGGTGCTGTAATCTTATTAAAGCTCTAAAGGACATCAGGATGCAGAGAAGGCAGGATTCTTCCCACAGTGTCTTCCTGGAGGGCGCTGGGATGTGGGTCCAGCCGGGTTCATCATATCTCAGAAGCCCTGGCTTGCCTTGTGTGCGTGGCGCGTGAGGTGTGTCCTTAGCAGTTCTCCTTGATGTTCCTTGCATCCTGGCGCTGTCCAGAGCAAGCCCACACAGGTGCTGTGAGCAGGTGGTGTCTTTAGAGGTGATCCTGGGAGGACAAAAAAGAGAACGCCAGTGCAAAGGTGCGTCTTCCAAATGGTCGCAGCTGTGGGCAAGACCCTGCAGGTGGGAACCTGGTGGAGGTGAGCATTCTCCCTCTTTCCAGCTGTGCCTGTGTGAGCAGAACCCTTTCCACAGCCTCCCAAGGCCAAGGAGCAGAGCTAGGGTGAAGACTTGGGATCCCCCTCGCCCAAGCATAGGCCAAGGCGGGCCTGAGAGGTGGCGGGTGGGGGATAAAACGACCAAGGCAGCCGTCTTTTACCGTGTACTTTGTTTTTAGATAGACAAAAAAGCAAGGTTGAGCAATAAGAAACCAACTTGTCAAAACAAAGGGAAAAAGAGAAAGCCAAAATGTTGGAGTTACGGGTCTTCTGTTGCCCTCGCTAACATGGCTGTTCATCTTGTTCCTAGTGCGAAGAATTGTAAGAGTAACTAGTCCATGCCCTGGGTTAGGGGTCCTATGCTCATAGGGGTGTCTCCTCATGGGGGCTATGGAGAGGCCTCGGTGGCTATGCAGAGAGTAGACCCCACAGCTGGCTGAATGCACTGAGGTTTATCTAGCGGGGAAAACACCCAGGTTTCAGTGGCACACTTGGACAGCTTTGGGGTTCAATGTCAAAAAGTCGTGTTAGGCAGGAACAATTCATGATGCATGGAAATGCCATCCACGACATCCGCCCAGGAGGGTTCCAGAGGAAGACTCGGAGGCAGAGTCATCAGGTGAGGAGAAGAATGGGCTTGGGTCTTGAAGGAAGGTGGAGGCAGCAGGCCTCCTACCTCTTTCCTGGGCAGCCCCCACAGCCAGCGTCTGTTGGGCAAATCTTGGCCAGCCTCCTCGATTCTCCAGGCAAGTGACTGAGATATCTGAGCTCTTCTCCCCGAGGCAGAATCTCACATGCGGGACAGGCACTGTGCAGTCAGTGTCACCAGGGAGCTTTTGAGATGTTGAGAGTGATGGAACGGTGTCGTGTGTGAGGCGGGGGCTGGACCACGAACCAACCCTGCCTCAGGCCCAGCAGCAAGTCGGCAGGTGGGAGACAGGAGAGTCCTGGCTAGGTCTGCAGACCTCCACCCCCACGTCACACAATCCACTGGAAACAGTGTGCACCAAGTGCTGAGGGCTGTGGTCAGGGCTCTTGTCAAATTTTATGGAATCTGCAGTCTCTCGTGTTTTAGATTCACAGCAAAGTTTGATGTGTTCGCTTGAAAATGAATAAATAAATGGAGAGAAACAATCCTCAGAAGGCACCACTAATACTCAGAGTTTCAATGGATAATCAGTGGCTTCCTGTAAAAACAGCGGTGGTTTTTTGGGGTAGCCAGTGTTTCTCTAGAAAAATAAGGAGGAGGGAGGACAGTACATAGATTTTAAAGTCTATGCTAGTGAGGGAAGGTTCCCTCTGCATTCAGAGGTCCCAATAAGTAGGACAGGCTGGAAGCCCCCTCAGCTGGGCCTCTGCCCCTCCTGCCACTCGCCTGTGAAAATGCTAGATAAGGATTTTTTCTAAGCAACCTCCAGACTCCTCTGGTGGAGATGCCTTTGACTCAGAGCTCTCTACTGGTTATCGCCACAAACAGAAAATGCCACAAACGGGTTAATTCACTGTGTTGTTCTCGTTTTTCCCTAGATTTCAGGCTGTTCTGTCCTCACCTGTTCTCCTCACTTTAGAAATGATATTTGGAGGTCCCTAAACTTCTATCTGAAATCACTTGTCTGTTGTATCCCATTTGTCCATTTTTTTGTTTCAACCTTCAAATTGAGTTTTTGGTTACAACATGAGGAAGTCTTACCGTGTTTTTACTCTGGCTTTTTAAATACAAGGGGAAGATAGAATTATCAAGAATTTCTGCGTCTAGTGCTGTGGAGGGGCAAGACATGTGCATGGGGCACACTCGGCGGACCCTCCATCACCAGCTGGACTGCAACATGGACTTGACACTTTCCCTTCAAGGCTAAGAACTAAGAGCTACACTCTTTTCATAGTCTGATTTAGACACAAGAAAGGCTGTGTGTGTGTGCACATATATGAGTGTATGTGTGTCTCTGTGTGTGCACGTGTCTCTGTGTCTGTGTTCATGTGTGTCTCTGTGTGTGCATGTGAGTCTGTGTCTCTGTGTGTATGCATGTCTGTGTGTGCACATTTGTGTGTCTGTGTGTCTCTGTGCATGCACGTGTCTGTGTATGTGTGTGTGTCTTTGTATGTGTATCCACATGTGTCTGTCTCTGCATGTGTCTGTGCATGTGTGACTGCATGTCTGTGTGTGCAAGTTTGTGTGTCTCTGTGTGCACGTGCGTCTGTGTGTCTCTGTGTGTGCACAGGTGTCTGTTCATGTGTGTCTCTGTGTCTGTGCACGTGTATACGTATGTGCATGTGTGTCTGTCTCTGTGTGTGCATGTGTGTCTGTGTGCGCGCGCCTTGCTAAGCCACCCACTGCAATTCCTGACTCTTACTTCCCTTTCTGTCACTTCTCCATAATTCTTTGCTTTTCGGTTGGGCTGGTGTCTCTGGGTGGCTTCCTCTTTCCCTGCATTCCTATATTTCATTATTTGCCCTTGTTCCTCTTCTCGGGCTTTTACAATACAGCCAGGAGGATGTGGAAACCTAGTTACAAGATGACACACAGGCGCAGTGTCACAATCGCTGTTCTTGGGCCCTACCTCTCAGAGACCAGGGCGGGACGGGCATTGGGATGTGGAGGGAAAGGCGGAAGATCGTGGGGTGGGGGGAGGACAGAGTGGAGAACCTGGAGCTTCTGGAAGCTCGGGGCCTCTGATCACTGAGTAACCTGTGAGTGGGATGACTCTCTCTGCCGACTGCAGACGCGCCGGCTGTGGAGGGCTGTGGGTGTGTGGTCCTGGCTCAGAAGCCTGGGCCCCTCAAACTGGGCTCCTCATGTCTGAATTTGTGGTCCTCCCATTCTCCCAGCCCATCATGCTGGCGTCTCTCTTCCCTCTCTTGTCTGTGGGGTATTCCAGCCATCCCCCCCCCACCTCACGCCTCGTGCTGGCCCTGCCATGGGCCTGCACCTCCACTTGTTGGGATTCCTTCCTCTCGCTTCTCATTCGAACTTGAACGTGGCACTTCTGGGCAGCCACGCCTTATGGCTTAATCTGGCAAGCCCTCCTTGCTGCTGTCCCTCCCTCCAGTGGGGACACCTTGTCTTCCCAGGAACCCAGGCCTTCTGTGTGCTGCCCTCTGGTACCAGGGCCGCCGTTGTGCTGTGGCTCATGAGTTTTGATGCATTCTGCTCCTACCTTCCACAGACTGCGCGCTCCGGGGGGCAGAGATTGCATTTTCCTTTTATAGTTTATCTGGCCACTCCCTCGGGGCTTTGCACACACACCTGTGGAATGCCTGTGTTAGGAATGGCTTCTCCAGTGAGATTATGTGACATCTTCAGAGGGCCTCACTCCATAACCTTATTACCTGCCAGGGAGGGGAGGTTGATTGAAGTCAGTTCAGCCTGGAGGAGAGGGGGTGAGTGAGGGAAGAAGCAGGGCTTGGAGTTCCATGAGCTTGGCTCTGGCCTCTGCATGGCTGCTGTCTTACCAGGTGGCGGTGCACAGGTCAGGTGACCTCTTTAAGTCTCATTCCTCTCATTTGGAAAGTGAGGCTAGCATTTTTCTCACAAGGCTGCTTCATGGATTAAAAACGTTCGTGTCTAGAAAGCATTTAACGTAGCACGTTCACCCAGTGGAAACGCGTAGATTCAGGTGGGTACTACTCTCTGAACTGAGTAGCTTTGACTTACAAACTACAGGCTTCATATGTCTTGGGTTTTCAAATGGGAAGAATGCATGACCTAAACTAGTCATTTCCATATGTTTCCCAGTAAATGCTTGTTGAATCATAAAACTAGAATAATGGGAAAGAAAGGGAGGACTCCCCCCCCCATCATTTTGAAGAAATGTGGCTGATGTGAAGGACAGGGCTTTTTGAGACACTCTAATCCTAAGAAACAGCTGATCTCTACTAGGGAAACAAAATGTGCCATTTGAAGGTTCTTCCCAAGAGATGTTGATTTTGGCAAAAGTGCCGGGAAGCCAGAGGTTTCTGAGTAACGAGCCAGTCTCACATGAAAGCTGCAGGGTGGGGCAGGAGAGGGGCAGCCTGCATTTCTTGGGCACCTGATGACTTGGCGGGGAGATGGGCATCTTTGCTCTGTGACTCTCTGGTTGTATGGAGACGCAAGGCTTTTGTTTTTTCGGTTTCATATGCAAGGAAGCCTAGGCATGGCGATGTCATGTGATTCTCTCGGCCCCAGCGCTCTGAGACAGAAGGACAGTCAGGAGCAGACCTTCTATAAATGCATCTCCATAGCATCGCAGTGGCTGGAGGTGACGGGCTGGAACCAGTGCTAATGAATAACACCACAGCTGCATTGTGGGGGTCAAGAAAATAGCATAGGCTCAGCATTTGTACAGCAGGTGCTTTTTAGGGAATGAGGGGCTGGGGGAGGGAGGTGGAGGAAGGGAGAGGGGAGAGAATAAAAAGGCAAAAGAGAAAGAGAAAATAGCTTTAAAGAGTTCCTGGAGAGAACTATAAAGCGCAAAGTCTTGGGAGTGTGTTTTGTCAAGGTGAGCAATAAGTTGACACCACATGTTAAAAGGCTTAAAGTATCCTCATCCCCTGCCCTGTGTCTTCTCACTGCTACTGTACTATATGAGCTTATTATCAAGATTCAGAATTCTGCCACAAGCCATGTACCCTTGCCCAGAAATCTTTCCTGGCATGCTTCTCAGCCAAGAAATTGGGGCAGCATGAATTTCCCAATGACTACTTTTTTGTTTGTTTTTATTTTGTTTTGAGTTGGGGTCTCACTCCATTGCCCAGACTGGAGTGCAGTGGCACGCTCATGGCCACCCCAATGTCAACCTGCTGGGCTCTGGCAATCCTTCTACCTCAGCCTTCCAAGGAGCTGGAACTACAGGTGTGCGCTACCATGCCTGTGGCTAATTTTTTTTATTGATTATAGAGACGAGGTCTTGCCAAGTTGCCTGGGCTGGTCTCGAACCCGCGGGCTCAGACAATTCACTCACCTCGGCCTCCCAAAGTGCTGGGCTGACAGGCTAAATCTTGTGGGAAGTGCAATCTGACCCCTGGCCGTCCGCTGCACCTTGTGCTTTGGAGCTGGGATCTGGGTATGTGCCTAGAGGAACTGATGCTCAGAACAGTAGAGATGGCTGTGTGCCTGCCCTCACTACGAGGAATGGGCTTTCTACTCCTGGGTCGACTTTTCTGAGCTGCCTTTGTAGATATATGTGTGGAAGGGAGTCCCTGTGTGCCACTCGCACATGCACACACAAACACACACACACACACACACACACACACACACACACACACACACACATACACGCACACACATATGTTCATTCATGTGCCCACTCATGCATGTGCATCTGGCCATATGCATCCACCCCATCTGACCGCTTCAGTCCCAGCCACTGCTCCCAAACTCAGTCCTTGCTTCCCTCTGTGGATGGACAGCTCAGCTACAGCCATGTCGAACTGTCTTGTGCTTTCTGCTCTTTACCACCTGAGCAGCTGCCTGAGAAATACACTTTCTGGGAGGAGTGCAGGAAGAAGTGGAAGAAATACACTTTCTGGGAGGAGTGCAGGAAGAAGGCAGGAAGGAAGGAAGGCTTCATGGTCGCCTGTCATGTGGCCACGTAGCAGAAGCCCACTGACTACTTAAGTGTCTCTGTGCGATCACTACGTAAATCACCCTTTCCTTGAAGGTCAGCAGCCATCGAAAGACACAGTGTCCACTGGGCCACACCTGTGGGCCGAGGGCTGTGGGGTTACGAGGGTGACTGAGTGGTTCTTCCCGGCCCTCCTCCTCCCTTGCTGAGTCACCTTTTGCTTGGAATTCTGACAGGGACCCGTTGGGCTTCTGAAGGGGAGAGACAGCAGAGCACCCGCCCTCTGTGTGTCCCGAGGGAGATTACCTTATCTCTGTCTCCCTGAAGCAGGGCCTGGGCTTCTGGAATCTTTGGGGCTGACACTGTGCCGGTTCTGGGGATGGGAGGGAATGGCCATGCCCATCTGCAGAGCCAAGCGGGAGCCCCTGGTGCTCTCTTCAGCTGATTCCTTCAGAAGACCAAGGGAGCAGAATGGAATTGGGACCTCCCGGCCCTTTCTTTTCACGTGTTTCTGCCTTTGCAGTTGGGAGTGATAGAGCCTGTCCCCAATCAACGTGTTGGATGTGCGTACAGTGACCCCAGCCCAGGAAGCAGCTTAAACTTAGCAAGCAAAACATTTTCTTTGGCCTTCAGTTCTTTGTTTTGCCAAACTCCCTCTCACACCAGCAGCAACAGTTCAACCTGTTGCTTCTGTAAGGCTGTGCTGGTGGGAAAACCGCATCTAAAGCATGTACGGCTCTATCACCCAGAGCACGTGCCCAAGTGGTTGATCAAAAGCATATGCTCCGTGGCCCATGGTGCAGATGCTCTGATGCACGCAAGCTTGTGGGTCCCGCATCCCTTCCACGGTGCCCCCGTCCCTGCTCCCAGGTGAACTCGGCCGTCCATCAGCCATGTGGATCTCCTCCCGCCCTCGTCCTTGCAGGGCCTGAATGTGGACACATGGCCCCATTCACATTTGCAGGCCATGGACACATCCTAGGAGTCCATCCTGCCCACAGCATGGCGCACCCTCTAGTATGCAGCTCGATTACTTAGTAGAATTTGCTTCCTTATCATTGTGGCCTGTGTGCATCTTCCTACTGTAATAAAATGTGGAATGACAAAATGAAATGTAACATTTCACTTACATCCAGGGCCTTACACCATTTCACCAGCTCTTGGGCCCATGACAAGAGCCTTTCTGTCTTAGGATGAGTTCCTCAGCCATCTTGATTTTCTTCAGTCCTCATTTATTTCCTGAACATTTCTTTTTCTTCTCTCTTTTTAAAGTCTTAACTAAGATCTCTTACTCTGTTTTCATTATTATTTTTCCACTTTCTACTTTTTATATGATCCTCCTTAAATTATAGGATTTGAAGGTAATTTCTAGAAATGTCATCATAGTACTTCTGTATACTAGAAAGCTTTAGAACAAGGAAATACTATGTTTTTAAAAAATGATAATATTTTATATGCATATTTATTTCAAAACAGAATAAGCAAGAAGGACATGGCATTTAGAAAATATCCCTAAGCCTGTTCTTTGATCTGTTGAATGTTTTCCCCCAAATTGTTGTCATACGGAGATCCCAGGGCTGGATGCTGGTTGACATGAACTTCATCTGGGAGGAAGGGTGAGGGATCCTGCCAACTTCAGTATCCAAGAAGATTGCACATGGCACCACAACAGTGATTTTAAAGCTAACCCTATACATAGAATCATCATTTCGAACCTGCTGTGAACTTTCCTGTACTCTTTAGAAGAAAGTCTTTGTTCATTTCTCCCTTTCTAAGCCATAGGTTTATTAACCGGAACTTTTCATATCCTAACTCGTTCACTGTGCAGAATTAAAATTGTGTTAATCCAATATACAAAAAAATCGAACAGGTGCCTAGTTGTGCTATGTTGAGAGAGGGCCAGACATTCATTGACCTGAGTCTTCCATTGAGTTCTCCACATTGACTGCCTGCTCTGACAGGCAGATCTGACCGCTGGAATTTGAACAAAGCAAAGTAGCTTGGGCCATCTTTGGCGTGCCCCATTTGAAGCAACTGAAACTGTTTCTTGACCCAAAAGTCAACCCTGAAACACCATGAGAGTAAGCGAGGCCCTTAGAAAGGCCAGCTTGACCCCATTCCCAGATGGAGTAAGCATCAACCAGGGGCATTTAGAGTTAAAGGAGAGTCCACATAGACTTGGGGTATGAAGGCATGAGGGCATCTGCCTGTGTTCCTTCACCTTCAGTGTCTTACAATGCTCTGTCCTCATTGTTTTTCCCTTTTGAGAAACTTGGTGAATACAAATCCCCCAGGTCCCAAAGTCTTTGTTGACAAAAAGATAGAAATTATCTTTATCTGCTGGTGGCTCTCTACCAAGAAGTAGCTATGTGCTCTTTTCTCCAGAGTGCCTTATATGTGATGCCATGCATCTTCACAAAAACCTGACGAAACAAATATGATCCTTCCCACTTGGTGGATGAGAAAACTGAGTTCAGAGTAGTTAGCACTTGACCAGATTCACAGCCAAATATACAACAGTGTCATCCATCCCTACAGCTCATACCTTTCCCACTGTCCAGCTGCCTCTTCCTGCCCATGAGTTAATGACCACCATCGCTCCCCGCCAGCTTGTGAACGACCAGGTGCAGGGACAGCCAGGATGCAATGTGACACAGGCCAGAAGGAGCCAGAGGACCCTTGGAGCAGAACTCCAGTCCATATGTGCTCAGTTTATATCCACTCAGGAAAAGTACAACACTCGGTGGAATAATGGTAGGAATGATTTGCCCTGCTGACTTGGTGGAAATGCAACAAGTTTCCTAGGAGTCACACTAGTAAGACATAAAATGCTTTCTGCCATATACTCCGCAACTCCTCATGTAATGGAAACAGATTTCTGAAAGGGTCCAACTATTCCAGTTGTCTTCAGAAAGTAAGAGCATGAGGTTTGTTAATCCAGCCTCCCTGACACAAGCACCTGCATTACGCATAAGTGTGTGCAGGAAGGAGAGGGCAGCAAAGCCTCTTTCCCTGAGCTCAGAACTGGGCTCAGAAACCATGTTCAGCTACAGAGCTAGGCACAGATCCCCAAGTGTCGCATGGAGAGGGCAACGCTGTCATCGCCAAGAGAGAATTCCAGCTTCAGAACGGGCACCCGAAGGTTGGACACATGGAACAGGCCCTGCAGGGTCTCCATTCCTGCCAGGCAGAGCCTGAGTCCCTGAGCAAGAGGTGAGATGTGAGGAGGGGAGACCTTCTGAACATCTCTGTCCAGCACCCAGAGATCTCCTCGGGCCAGGACACGTTCCGGGAGCACTGAGCCTAGTTATGAAATAAGTATATGCATAGCTAAAAGGCAGTTGCAAGACATTGACAAGTGAGGTGTAGTCTGTGAGAGTTTTGTTTGTCAGTTTTGTTTTGTTTTTAGCATTTTTCCATGAGGTTCCTCCACTTGCTTATCTGAATAGTGTTACCTGCAGAGAGGCACCGTCATTTCTCACCAGTTGTAGAGAGATTCTGACACAGTGCCCGAGATTTTTGTCTGATCCTGACAGTGCAAACCCATGGAAAATTTGGAAGTCGCTGTGACCCGGTAAGAGTCCAGTGCAGTGAGCAGGATGGTTGGGAGGGGAGCTTGAAAGCCAGGTCCCCATGATGCAAACAAACCAGCTCACATGCCAGACGGTGGACAGGAAACGGAGGCAGGATGTGGTGCAGGATGGGCGTCCTTAGCTAGGTGAAGGTAGTGGCTTCATGGCTGTGCTAGGATGTGACGCGGTTGGAAAACAATGAGAGGCAAGATGTCTCCAAAGAACTCAGAGTTCTTCGGCCGTGGAAGGTGAGGGTGGAGGCGAGCGCGTTTTCACCTGTGGCTTAGAATGTCTGGAACCCGGATGTAGTACCATCAACACGTGGGGGCAGCAAGAAGGAGAGCTGGGTCTGGGGGAAGATGGGGAATTTGGATTTGGGTGTGTGTGTTCCAGGCATGGAGGGAAGAACCAGCAGATGGGTGCGGACTGAGCCCCGTGGGCGCCCCCATGTGGGGGCCCTGGGCATATTTCTGCCTGCCTTCTTGCCAAACTTCTGCATGCCCGTTGGGGGCAAGATGTATGCTGAGGGCCATGCAGCATCCAGGGCTACATAAGACACGTGTCCTCACAGCTGAACCCTTGGCTTCTGAAAAGAAGGAGCTGATGGGGTGGGGAGGAGGAAAGTGGCAGCAGAGTCAGAGCCATCGAAACTGAGCACTGGGTGAGCAGTGGAAGTCGCCACTGAGGGGTCACCCAGTTTCCTGGGAAACTTAGGCTAGAGACCTCACATCAAGTGACATTCAGTAGCTCTGCATCCATGGGTCTGACTTTGAATTTGATCCCATTTTGGTTGGGTTAAGACTGGAGCAACAATACTTTCCTTGAGTGAGCTGTCGGTAGACATTAGCTAGCTTTCTCTTTTCATGAGAAAATCCAAGCCCGTTATTAATAGAGTGGTCTAAGAACAAATGTATCCATCCATGGAATGTCTAGGTCTGGAAGGATTTTCATAGAATCTAGTTTTGATGCCTACCTTAAGTTCTAACTTGTACGGTCTAGGAGCATGGCGTATGGTATTCTGTAGGGTACTTTGCCCTCCCATCTGCTCTGGCTTTGCTGTCCCATTCCTGTGACTTTCTCGCTCAGTCACAAGGAGCCCTTCCATGAAATGCTAGGTCTGTGGGCATTGTCAAGGTCACCATACTCACACAAGTTAGTTGATAAGAAACTAATGATCTGACTATGGCTGACGGTTAGTACGATTTAAAGAGTATATGCAGAAGTCAAACTACAGCATATTCCCACATTCTCCTAAATGTTTATATTTAGACAAATTTCTCCAGAAAATGGCCAGTGTTCTTGGTCTTGAAAGTGGAACAGTTCTCCTCCTTCTTGTTCTGAAAATCTCAAGTACGATTAGCCTTTCCTTAAGGTGACAACCACACAAAAGTTTATTATTAGACACACAGTTAAATGCGAACTGAAAAGTGTGGTTTGTGGGCATTTCATTTTTCCCTGATGTTCCTCAATTTGGCAATTCGAATAGGATTCAGAACCTGAGGTGTCAGCCGCATTTTATGTGAAAATGTACATGAGAGCTTGGGGAATAGAAATGCCCAATTGAGTTAAATTTGCTCTTAATAAGGAGAATGTATTTTGTGAGATTTGGAAAAATATTTAGTACTTTTCTTTTTATCTGCACCATTTTAAAAAACAATAGCCTGAAATTTGGGATGGCCTTTACTAGTGAAATGAGAACAAGGCTGAGAGTTGATCGCTGAATAGTAACTCTGCTGATCCCACAGTGACAACTTCTTAAGCCAAGCAAGAGGGTCAGCTAAAAGGCAGGACTGTCTTCAGGGCAGGGCGAGTCTGTGCCTACCTCTCTAGTGAGTGAGCATCAGGTTCTAGGGCTCGTTTTGCAGCTTGCCAGAAGCAACATGGGCACATCGCAGCCTGCACGGCCCCTGGGGCAGCCAACCAGGAGCAGGAGGGCCAGCCTAAGCTGCTAGCCTGCGAGAGCCCCCAGGGGTGGGGACAGGTAGGTGGAGCGATACACATTCCCAGTCATGGGTTAGTTGGTTAATAATTGGTTCATTGTTTGGGGACCCTATTGCTAAGTGCAGGTTACTCCCTCTGTCCTATGTGTAGGTGAGAGAGAGAGAGAGAGAGAGAGAGAGAGAGAGAGAGAGAGAGAGAGAATGAGAATGTGTGTGTGTATACGAGGGGTGGCTTCCACCAAAAAAAACCCAGAATTATCTTTTCGAGTGTGGGTCCCTTGTAGTAAAGGCTTCCTCCACTAGGAATCCATCAGCATCAGTGTACCAACTAGCGTTGTTGTTGTGAGAGGCTGTGTCCAGCTTTAGTAATTTTTTTTTTTTTTTAAGATTCTTTCAACGCATTTGCCCATTTCATGATGGTGATTTACAAGCACACCCACTGATACTGCGCTGAGTGTTCAGCAGTCGTTGGCCAAAAAAAGGCATGACCCCAGTCCCCCACCGTCTTTACCCAATTTTACCCTGAGTGACTTTTTTGGTTTCCCCGGATGAAAAAGTCCTCAAAGGGCAATGTTTTGCTGATGTGGAAAAGGTGGAACGAAAAATGGCAGAAGCGCTAAAAGGCATCAAAATTGCATCCAAAAACTGTTTTGAACAGTGGAAACAATGTCTCAATGGGTGCATTGCATCAAACGGAGAGAGAGGACTTTGAAGGTGACCGAAGTGTAAACACGTAAAACTAAATAGACAGTTTCTTATAAATAAATTACAGGTTTTGCGGGGTTTCCCCCTCATGCATGCACAGACACAGGCACACTTACATGTCTCTGGGTGTGCACCTCTCACGCCTCATAAACACAGCCTCCACAAAGCCCCTACTGCCGGAGGAAAACTGCAAAGGGGGAATGTGTGCTTTGAATACTGCCATGTAATGAGTAGGTATGGTCTCAGGCGTACAAATGCACACACTATCCCCCAAGGGCAATTCAAGAACTCTGTGGGTCCTGTTTCCTCACTGGTGGAATGGAGACAGTGCCTACCTCGTAGGACAAAGGTGAGGATTAGAGGCTGTTTATCGAGCTTGCTTCCTGAGGGCCTGGCACTTATAATGCTCCTGTGAATGGCTCCCACAGGATACTGGCCTATGCCAGGGAACAGAGGGACTTTTCACGGTTTGCTGTTGCATGTGATTGACCATCCAGCAGGGCTGCACATGCTTCTTTTCTAAACTCCAAAGTCACGTGTGTGGTCACTGATGGTATAGGAACCAGGGTGAGCTCTTACCACTTCAGCTTTCCTCTGGGGACCTGGAACAACTTGGTAGTGTCAGCTGAACTTTGGGTTTTTTAAAAACTTTTTGTAGTTTTTAGGGAATCAAATATCTAGGACAAAAATTAACAAGTCCATTTGAATTACCTAGGCAAAGCACTGATTCTCTTGAAAAGTGATTCATATTTAATGCTTGATCCCATGTTGCTGTGTCCTTCATGTTGAATGGCAATGTGGGAAGCGGAAAGTGTCCTGACAGAATTAGATATTTCACTTTGATTCCCCAGGACTGTACCAGGCTACCTTTTCTAAGGGGAGACACATTTTAGGCACAGTGTGTTCCATTCTGATCTCTTAGCTCCTTCAATCCCATGACCACGAAGACCTCCCCACTGCCACCCCCATCATCATCACACACAGCACAGGGGACAGGCCTAATTCTGAAGGGATCACTCAGGAATTAACTTTCATACCAAACCATCTTCAAGCCCATGGTGGCATGACCACCGCTATCTTCAAGTCCCATGCTGGCGTGATCCCCAGCACCAGCAGCATTTCAGCACTGTGGCATTCAATCAGAGTTTTGTACTCTCCCACCTATTGTGATGTCCCTGTTTCCAAAAGGTGTAATACTTGTCCCTTAGATGTCTCTGCCTTTCCTCTGGTTTTCTGAGATGCCAGTAGCCCCGTGATGCAGAATAACTAAGGCTGAAAAGTGGATATAAAGGGTTGGAGCTCAAAGAAGACCACAAGAGCAGCGAAGGTCACTGTAAAATTGGCTGCTTGCAAGCCAACTGGCACTTCCATAGGGAGCAAGCCAACATATGAGGCTCTGTTGGATGGGATTCGTGGTGCTTACTTTATCCATTAGATTTGGACTTTCTGGGAACAAAATAAATGAATAATAAAATAATATAAATAAATAAATGAAGAGTAAGGGTTAGCGAGGAAATAATTAAACCAGTCACTTCAAGGAACAGCGTTGAAAGCATCTTCCGAACTATGTGTGTCCATTATCCCAAGAACTGATTTTTTCATGGGAAATAAGGGAGGATCTATGGTCAGATAAGTTTGGAAAGAACTGGTTTAAGCAGAGTTCAGTGGGTCTGTCTCTAGGCAGGTCACCTCACCGTCTTTACTCCACTAATTTGGTCGCCCATCCAACAACTTAGAAGCTGTTTTGTGCACATAACTTTAATCGTGACTGGGATGTGACTCTTGGAGAGAAAACCACACGGTACGTGTGTGCACTTGTGCAGAATCTGCTGAGTCTCAAGAAATGGGAGCATACGGGGAGACTGACCTATGAAAGAGAATGGGAATGTGAAGATTTGAGGCAATGATAACATTTATGAAAGCAATTGATAAGGCCTACCCACAGAAGTGGGTAGCTCTTTTTGGGGTTGGGGAAAACAATAATTTTTCCCTCCCTGAGTGTTGCATGAACATTTTCTGATTTTCTATGAGCACGTTCTAAGAAAAAGCCGAATGAAGAACGTTTGCAGTGCAGTCAGCTCGTTAAGAAACACGCTGCTCTTGTGGAAAAACGTGCCCTCCCAGGAGATGCTCTGCAGTGAGGGCCAGTCCTGCCGAGTGGTTTCCCATCGTTCTGGAACACTTTGGGTCTACTTCAAAGATGTTGAGCACATCAGCGGTTGCTCCAAGTCGCTCTATGTGATAAGATGCCGTGAGTGGAGACTTCTGGGCTGCAGCCCTGTTTCTGAGGATCACTTTTCTGTGACCTGTAGCAGGACCAGTGGTAACAGATGAGCAGCTAAACAATGGTTTTGAGCAGTAATGTGTTCTTTTTTAAAAATGATGATGATAAGCTCTTACTGTGTCTCGCTCATGGTATCACAACCCAGCTTTCTTTTTGCTTTCTCTATTGCAGT
Organism: Carlito syrichta; assembly: GCF_000164805.1. NCBI lineage: Eukaryota > Metazoa > Chordata > Mammalia > Primates > Tarsiidae > Carlito > Carlito syrichta. Next base: position 123,462 of record NW_007246359.1, on the reverse strand, counting down.
TGCATATGGGGCTGATGACTTTAGGGATTTTCATGCAATAATTCCCAAATCTTTCTCTCGTAAGTATATGCTTTACTTCTAGAATACCCAAACATGTGTTCATCTCATAATCGGTTTCCATCATGTTAATATTGTCTGTGTATGTTCCCTCATCCACGCCTTCCCTGACACTTGAAAAAAGGAGATAAGTTACCTATTTGTTGTTCTAGTCATTAAACACCTGCCCTTGGGAGACCATGTATACAATAAAGTACAAATGTAGTACAAATAAAGTACAATAAAGTACAAATGTGGGATTAGACCATTGAGACATGCGCTGGGGGCTTGGAGTGGAGTCACAGCGAGGGTCGGTGGAAGAGTAGTACTCACGGAACTGTTATGGTCCTGATGCTGTGGATCAATTGTGTTATTCATGTTGTGATTATCTCCTTTTTACTGAGTGTAGGGATAAAATGGCCACGCTTCCTATCACCACCAGACAACCCAGCATGGTTTCAAGATACACTTTTTACAGTTTTGTGGGACAGGGGAAAGAGACATGCTCTCCCCTGTTGCTCTGGAATGTCAGTTTTAGAAATGAGAAGGGGATGGTCACAGCCCCCAGGCCACTGCTCTGCAGAGCCTTCTTCATAAACACACACACTGTCCAGCCTCGGCACAGGCAGGGCCTCCTCTGAGCTGAGCAGCTAAGTCAAAAGCAGACATCCATTTTATTTTCCTTCTGTAGGTATTGAGAGCTGATCACTGAGAAGCACATTTTGGCAACACCCTTGAAGGAGTATTTTAAAGAATGGGGAGTGCTTTTTAAAAATGTGCAGAACTGAATATTTAAAGTCATACAAGTTGGTAGCCCCCTTAGGACATAGGTCTTTGGAGGCTTTATTAGCAAATTCTCTAATATTATAAAGCAACTTGAGAAAACAGGTCATGTTTGTTAACACTGTGGCAATTATGATTACAGGCTCTGATGCAAAAGGTGTTCATAGATAGGTTACAGATAGGTTTCTGACATCCTGGTTCTCAAAAACGAACTGGTGTCCAAGGGTTAGTGGTATCCATCTTAGCATGCCCTTGTGCTCACAAACTAGACTGATTGCTTTCCCAGCATTTAAAAGTTACAAAAATGTCTCTCTTATTGAAACGCCTTTGATTCCACCTTAAAAAAAATGGCAGTGAGATATATATGTATAAGTAAGTGTTTTTATATGTGTGTATATTTATATGCATGTGTTTATATGACATAAAATATTAAGGTACTAAGAGACATGGTATTGATTTTGAGATGGAAAATCACGTTGAAATGTCTGAGAAGTCAAATGCACTTGAGAGTAAGATGATACTTTCTAAGACATGTCTTTGTTAAATCTGAGGAAGACGTAGGCTCAAACATTTGTGATGTGGAAGCAGATCCAGGTGAAATCTTTAGCCTATAAAACCTGCTGCGTATATGATACTTGGAGTTTTTGTAAGGTAGATGGATATGTGGTCAATCCACTCTCTGTCTATATATTTATACAAATGTGTCAATAAGGTATTAGGGTCTCTCTCTCCCTGTGCCCCCCAGTATTCATCTTGCCAGTACCCTCACACAACCAGCTACTTGAGCTTATTGACTTACCCACCCGAACAGCAACCAAACTGTTCTGGGCCAATATCACCACCTTGTGGACATGATGGAGAACTGTCCTCTTTGCCCCTCCGCACCTCTCTTCTTGAAAATCAGAAACATGTCTTTGACCTTCTCGGCTTTCTTTATTCCAATTCGTGTCCCTAGAGACCTGAGGAAAATGTCTATATGCTTGTAATCTTTTCCAGACCTTTTCTTTTTCTTCCCTTTTCCTGACCTTATTCCTTTTAAAGTCCTTAAAAAGCATCAAATAAAAATAAAAGTATTTTCCAATCATGCACCTTGACAAGGAAAAAACCCTACATTTTAAGTGACATTAAGTTATAATAAATGGTTTCAGTAACCTTTAAAATGCTTGAACATTTCTTAATTCTCTTTTAGAAGCAACACAAAAGCATCTACATACCTATCTCCTCTCCATCTCAAATTTTCCTTTAATTACCATGATTCAAGGTGTATCTTCACTATTTTTATTTCATTTGATTTTTGCTTGCGAGTCCCTAGAATTACAAGAATATTTCTGTCTCTCGTTTTTCATTTTAAAATATCGAGCATTTCTAACGTACATGGCCTAAACTCATACTGGAGTGACTATTTCAGCCTGTCTTTTCAATGGAGAAATGCGTTCTGAGTACCAAATGTTTACCTTTCCAGTAAATATGAGACATATTCTAAAAAGGAAAAGAAAACGAAGAGGAAACATAAACCATTTGTAAGATGGGGACTGCCAGTGTACATTACACCTGTGCATTAACAATGATTAATTATTCATGAACGCATACAATGTTTGGCACACAGTCAGGCCTCCTGGCTTCTGTTGGCCTGTAAGTTCCTTGAGTTCTTCAGATTCTCCCATTCGGAACTCGTCTGTATACCAAAGTCCACCTCCAGCTCAGGGCCATGGGGGTCTGCCTTAGGAATGCTGAGTTACTAATGACAGAAGTCCTCTCAGACATGATGATAAGATTTTAGTATCTCCTAATTTTAAATAGCATCTGGGAAGAAAAGTAGCTTTTGACCAGGGGTTTGGGAACATCAACTCTTCATATCAGGCACGTTTATTGAATAATAAAATCGGGCTCTCCTCCATTATCTCTCAGGCAATGAAAGAGCCCTGGGTGGGTCTGAGCCAGAGAGTTCCGGGGAAAGAAACAGACAAGTTTCCATTTCATGTTCTATATTTAATCAGTTCAATTCCGTACCTTACTGAGTTCAACATTTTTCTAAGTAGTGGGTGGAGGGGACACTACAAAATATTTATAAGTGTATTTCCTGTATTCAAGGTGAAATACCATTTCATTGAAAGAATCCCACAGCTAAGCAGTTCCCAGTCCAAGTGCATAGAAGATGGAGTGGTTTTTCAGAGAAGGGCACGGCCAGGCAACTCGGGCCCTAGCGAATGTTCCATAGAGATGCCATCCGTGGAATCGACCCACAAACAGTAGCTGCAAATTAGGGGGAGACTGACTAGTTTATGGAATTGATTTTGGGGTGGGTCTGATCTGTACCACTTAAGGAGGGGCAACGATTCAGAATTCTCCAATGGTATTCTCAGCAGAACAAGGTGGAAACTCTGCACCTCCCTTTGGGTGGTCTTCAGGGTGCTTTAATACGAAACATCTGGGAGGTGGTCAGCTTCAGTCAATGCCAACGATTCACTCTCGAACTCCTGCATTAGTGGAAGCGGCTTCTGGTGTCATGCCTTATGCAGGATGGCAGGACTCAAAATAAAGGACCCACAAAACTCATGTATGCACACAGACACTTTTCTCACCAGGGGACGTGAACACAGCTGTCCACAGGCCAAACCCCGCGGGTTACTTTGTTCTAAGTAAAAAAAAGGCCTGCAGGACAACGACTCCTCTCACCCCTTGAGCTGGAGGCCAGTTGGTGGTGGCCGTTCACAGAACCGTGAAGGTGGCAGGAACCTGAGGCCAGGGCTCCCTCTCCCCTCAGGAATTGCTCCTCTGGCCTCCATGTGGAGGCCTGCTCTCCTGGGAGAACCTCCCACCTTGCTTTCATCTCCCAGATGTCTCTCCCTGGTGCCTTCTCTTCACTTTCAGGGGCCAGACTGAGGGAGAGCCAGTCCAGCTTGGGCTCAGAGGAGGCCCTACCTTGTGCACCTGTAGCCTCTCAGCCTGGGCCCTTGCTGTCTCTGAACCAGGTGTGGCAGGGCCGTCAACCTTCCTTTCAGGAACTGGTTGCAGCCCCCAGTGACTGACTCCCTTCTGAACCGCCCGTGCTTGCCCTTCTTTTTAAAAATTTTGTTTTATTGTAGAGATGGGGGGTACAAGGAAGGAGTAACCACACAAGCAGGCTGTGTTCAGGTGACGTTTGGACCTCCCGCTGGCCCCCTTGAAGGAGGTGTGGTTGCGGCCTGGCCAGTGCAGAAGTCTCCAGATTTCAGTTACTGCAGAGCTCCACGGCCACTTCTGCTCTTTTCCTTTTTCCGTCCCCATCACTGGTTGAGCTTAACTTCAGGGAAAACCCCGGAAACCTGCTTTACATTTCCATAGGAAGCCAAGGAGACCTTGCTCTGAGCTGCTGTTTTTAAGCCTGTGTTTTAATTTCACTTGTCCTTACATTTGTAACTATTTGGCTATAACATTTGAGATCCAGTCGACATTCGCAACTTGTGACGATAGTTTCAAGCCCTAATTTCTGTCCTCTGTGAAAACAATAAGCACATCACTTATCTCATTGTATTCTCCTCCTAGCTAGATGAGAGACCTGTGTCCTCCGGTGGAGAGAAATCTCTTATTCTCTTCTATGTAGCCAGCACCCAGTTTGCGTTTGTCCGCAAAGATATGAGGACAAGCTCCACCCTTCACCTGGTCATTTAGAGACAACTCACGGACTACGTGAATCTAGTATGCCCCATGGCTGACAGCATTGCCCTCTTTGTTCCCACCGAATCCCCTGGGCTCTTGGCCGCCGCTCATTCCCTCTCTCAGACTTGACAGAGTTTTCGTGCAATGACGTGGCCTGGAATTTGTTTTCATAGCACTAGAAGTGTCCAGCTCTGGAATGCTTCGTATCTGCCATCTAATTCCTGGTTACAGGACTGTAGTATGGACCCCTCTCTCCTCTTTCCATTTTTGTGGTTCTTGGTCTTGCTCAGTGCTCTGGAGACATTATCTGCCCACACTTTTTCAGAAACCTAGAGCTTCACAGCATCCTTAATTTTCTTCTTTGAACTTGCCCTCTTCCTGTGATGACCATTCCTAGTGCTGTTCTTGCACGCCTAGGCAACACATCCTTTTATGTATGTTCTTAAATCTCTCCAGCTCTTGAAAACGTCTACTTAAAAGTGTTCCTGGGTATCCACACTGGTCTCAGGATAACTTGTGATCAGCTCTCATGCTTTTGAGTCTCTCTCTCTCTCTCTGCTCTATCTCTCTGTCTGTCTCTGTCTCTCTGTCTCTCTCTCTCTCTCTCTCTGTCTCTCTCTCTCTCTGTCCCTTGTTCTGTTACAGCTCTCAGAGACAGCGCCATGAAGGGAAATAATGACAAAGACCTGCTTTCAGTCCCCACTCGTCAAATGATGGGTGGATCTCAAGGCTTCTGGTTTGGCGGACCTCTGTGGTCTTAAAGGCAGCCTCCATTGCAGGCTTCCCCCCACGCTTCTGCGTCTGCTTCCCTCTTGACGCCGATGCAAGCAGTCTGCTAGGGCAGAACTTGTGTTCCTTGCCGATGCCTGAGGGTCGTGTCCAGTACTTCCCAGTGCTCCTCTCCTCCCCGGGGAGCACCCACACCATCGTCAACAGCACACACCAGAGAGCATGCCCAAAGGTCCCAGAAGAACAAGTGATAGCTCCTGGCAAGTTCTTTTTTTTTTTTTTTTTGAGTTGGAGTCTCACTCCATTGCCCAGGCTGGAGTGCAGTGGCATGCTCACGGCCACCGCAGCCTCAAGCTGCTGGACTCAGGAAATCCTTCTGCTTCAGTCTTCCAAGTAGCTGGAACTATAAGCACATGCTAATTTTTTGATTTGTTGTAGAGACAAGGTCTCGCCAAGTTGTCCAGGCTGGTCTTGAACTCCTGGTCTCAGGCAGTCCTCTCACCTCGGCCCCCCAAAGTGCTGGGATTACAGGCTTGAACCACTGTGCCCGGCCTGGCGGGTTCTAATAGAACACATATTGATATGTGTTCTTGGGAAGGCAAGAATCCCATTCTCGATAGCTAGCTGCCTCTAAACTTACTAAATCAGGCCGAGTACAGTGGCTCAAGCCTGTAATCCCAGCACTTTGGGAGGCCGAGGTGAGAGCATTGCCTGAGCCCTCAGGTTTGAGACCAACCTGGGCAACATGGTGAGACCTCATCTCTACAATAAAATTAAAAACTTAACCAGGCATAGTAGTGTGCACCTGTAGTTCTGGCTCCTTGGATGGCTGAGGCGGAAGGATCACCGGAGCCCAGCAGGTTGACACTGGGGTGGCCGTGAGCGTGCCACTGCACTCCAGCCTGGGCAACGGAGTGGGACTCCAACTCAAAAAAAAATAAGAATAAAAATAAAATAAACTTACGAACACAGACCGAGCAGGGGAGCGTGCTAAGGGCATTCATTATTCCAGTGCTGCTTCTTTCTAACCTCAGGAGTACTCGGCTCACACCCTTGCCCTGTGTCTTCGCTCCTGTGGTTAAAGATCACTGTGTTCTAGAATGCCCCAGTTGCATCTAAAACCTCCCACAACAGATGATCTTAAGTAACCCTAGCTTAAAGACTACTTGGATCTTTGCCGCTTTCTCTCGTTTCCAAAGCAGGCTGGTGCCGACACTGTGAGCAGCGAGACCTAGCGCATCTTTTTAGTGTCCACTCAAAAGATACACCCACCCTCTCCACCCCTGAATATGGATTCCAGAGGACCCAGCGGTCATCAAGCACCACCGCCGGAAGGCCAGCTGGCCTCCCTTGCCTCCCTGTCTTCTTCATCATCCTGGTTCTCTGGTTCCTGGCAGCTTGGAGAGTTAACAGGCTGCTGAGATGTGCTCCGAGTCCCCAGTGCAGTATCTTGTGGGGATGAGCATGTGGAGAATCCTTGCTGCTGGATTTCTCAGGAGTCTCGCATGATGCCAGCATCTGATGGGAGAGACAGGCAGTGCAGCTTAGCCTGGAGGGACAGCCTGGGTCTCGGGTCTACCTTGAAGGCTATGGCCCATGTTACAGTTAATTCATTTCATGCCCTTATGTGTCTGTCTTTTCTCCAAAGGGCCAATGGGAAAACACTGGCAGTACAGTTGGCCAACCGTGTCCATAGGTTCCACATCCACAGAGTCAGCCCACTATAGATTGAAAATACAGTGTTCGAGGGAGGCAGAACACCAGAATACAAAGGGTTGACTCTCCCACGGGCTCTACGGGCCTGACTACAGGACTTGGGCATCCGTGGATTTGGGTATCCGCAGGGATCCTGGCACCGACATGCTGTGGATGCCAACAGACTAATACTAATGACTGGGGATTTGGGCGCTAGAGTCAAGCTATCTGCAGTTACCTTCCAGCCCTGCCTCTTGCTAGCTGCGTGACCTTAGCAAGTTGTTCAACCTCTCTGTGCCCTAGCTTCTTCAACTGTAAGATAAGATAATAATAGTACTTTCCCTTTAGAGTGGTTGTGAAGTTTAAATAGTAGAGTGCAATCAAAGGGCTATGTGCCTGGCATGTGCGATTGGGATCAGTGGGGCCTTGCTCTGTGGAAGACTCTACTGGGAGAATTGGGAGCATGCCTCCGGCTACCAGGCTGCAGCCACTGGCCTCTGCTAACTTCTCATCTGTCAACCCTGCTAGGCAGGGGCTGTGATAGTTCCTGTTTTGTACAGATGAGGAAATCAAGGCACAGATAAGTTACATGACTTACCTAAGATCTCAGAGCTTTTAAACAGTGTAGCTGAGATTCCAGGCCAGGTATTTTGATTTCAGTGTCTGGACTCTAGATCTCCAAATCAAGAGGAGTTCCTCAAATAAAAAAATGTGGAGTGTTAACTATGATGGCTGTTGAACATGTTGCTCTCAGTCTGAGTGTGCCTTCAAATTCCCTGGAAGGCACAGACTGCTGGGCCCACTGCAGAGTTTCTGAAACAACAGGTCTGGGGTGGACCTGAGAATCTGAGCTTCTAGCAAGTTCTCGGGTGGTACTGATGCTACTTCTCTAGGGACCAAACATCGAGAACTGTTGATTGAAAATGTTAAGAATTGTGTAGCCTTGATTGTCATCTGTCTCACTGATTATTTTTCTTGGCCAAACTTACTTACCTACACTTACTAGTCTGTAAAAATAATGATTAAAATGGTTTTCAATGTCACTGTGAGTTCATGTAGTTAATAGTGTTGATTCATCATTTTATCATCAGTCAGTATTTTAGAAACCTGCAAATGAAATGTCTCTTATTTTCCTTAGGAAGAGAAATGTTGAGATGGCACAATTACCCTACATGTGACTTAAAGCAAACAATAACGCAGAGTAAACAGTAGCTACTGTATTCACTGACGCTGGCACTTCATCCCCTCCCCAACTACCCCGCATGCAAGCATCTTTCTCTTTGAAAATCTCTTCTAGAAATCTTATGTTCATAAACTATCCCAGTTAACGCTTCAACGAGTGCAAGAATTGTAAAAAATGACGTCTCTGCTTTAGGACACAGAACACAGGATTGACGTCATTGTAAGATAAAAAGGAATTCAAATGCCTGTGTACAGAAGAAACAGAAAGATCTTCCAGGAATCTGGAAGGGATCTGTGGCCACAACTCTGAGCATGTGTTTGCCGAGTTTTGTCTCAAAGTATATGAACATGTACATGAAATAAGAAAAGGTAGCATTTTCCAGGCTTGATAACCACCTCCTAGGGATTTTGCCAAGCAAGTTCACACATTCTAGAGAGTCGGACTGTCTGACCCAAGACTATCCGTCTCAGGCCAGGTGCCCATCCGGTGATTAGGGTGTAGGGCTTGTCCTTAGGCCACTCCTGAGACTCCCCAAGATGGTGGAGCTGGTCACCCGCTTAAAGCGAGGTCCCAACTCTCAAGTGTGAGCTTTGTACACAGCTTTTCCACGCACTTGCTGCTGGGACCTTCCTAGAGGGCTGGCGGGTCCTCCCTAGAATCCGTCCCCTTGGTGCCTCGTGTGGCCTGCCTTCAGCTCTCTCTAGGCCAAGCGCAGGGAAAGCCCAGCCGCTCCATCTTTGGTCCACACGAAGAACGCCTGTTTAGTAGTGCCCGCGCCTATCTGATTGTCTTTTTGCCGTTGTTTGTTTTGTTGCCGTTTTCTTGCAGTGACACTGAGTGGCCTCCCATGTTGTGTCTTTCAGCCAGTAATGTTAAAGTAGAAACTCAGAGTGATGAAGAGAATGGGCGTGCCTGTGAAGTGAATGGGGAAGAATGTGCGGAGGATTTACGAATGCTTGATTCCTCGGGAGAGAAAATGAATGGCTCCCACAGGGACCAAGGCAGCTCGGGCGTTGGAGGCATTCGACTCCCAAACGGCAAACTAAAGTGTGATATCTGTGGGATCATTTGCATCGGGCCCAATGTGCTCATGGTTCACAAAAGAAGCCACACTGGTAAGGCCTGGCGCAGCTTCTCCTCCTCGAGGGCCTGGAGGTCTGTGGGGGGGAGGAGGAAACCGTCCTGTCTTCCTCACGTGCTTTGAGTGTGTTTCCAACTGACTGTCAGCACGCGGTGGCTCCCTGTGGTACTATGTCATGGCGCTCTCGTTCTGGAACGACATTTTAAAAACGTCTCAACGTGTGCCCGTTTGACCCTAGAAGTAAAACAAGGGGAAAGTGAGTCGCATTGTGTGTGGGGGGGTGTCAAGGGCCCGATATGATGCATGCTTTGGTCTCAGGGCACCCTTAGGTGGCAAGTGCTGAGAGGTCCACTCTGGACAAACAGAAAATATGGATGCATCAAAATTCACTCCTCAAACTTCCCACTGAGAAAAATATGCATTTGAATTGCACTCAGACTCACAGGATTTGATTTTTAGAAACACTAGAGAATGATGGAATAGCAGCAAAATCAAGTTTTTTGGAAAGAGTTCAGTATTCAAATATCTCGCCCTCTACCAAGTGAGACTCTGAGTCAGAGTATTCGATTTCAACTCTAATTAGCCAAGAATTTCATGTCAAGATCTCTGTCGTATTGAAAGGCTTACTGGAGGCTTTGGAAGTAGAAGAGCTGGCTTCGTTTCTGTGTCCAGAAATGAAGGAAGATAGGCAGTCTGGGCCAGGAAGTTGTACCCAGGGCCACAGAGAGTCTAACCCTGAGGGTGTGGGAAGTGCAGGCCCATCTCAGATAGCTGTGTCCTGTATGACCCCAACGTGATCTTTGGTCACGTTGATTGAACAGTCACATGCTTCTCCAACAGAGTGTCAAACCACTACCACTAATGGTGCTGAAGAGTCATGGAAGTAAAACATTAATAGCACACATTTTACCTTTAAGTGTAGGAAAGGGTGTCTTTTGAATCGAACAGAAACTTTTCTCTTCTTTCATGGGAAGCTGCCCTAGGGCGAGCAAAACTTAGCATATTCATCACCTCTAGTGGTCACGGAAAGCCTGGGCATAAAAACAGAGCCATCACTGCCTGTGAGCTGGCATCATTAGGTCATGAAAGAGCTGACGTCTGCCACTGCAGTACCCAGAGGGGACAAAAAGAAAACAGATGAAAAGCATACTTTGGAGTATGCTTTTTAGCAGATTTTATAAAATATCTCAGAAAATAAGAGTTTCATGTGCTTCTCATGTGGGACCAAGCAAGTATATATTTATCAAAAGTTAAGCAGAAATTCAGAAAATCTGTTGAGCAAACAAAGCTGGGTTATCAGAAAATGCAGATTTTTGAGGAGTTGTAATTTTTTATATTTAAGTCAGGTCAGTTTTCAAAATTCTGTATTCCTTTTGTGATATAGCTATAAAACCATAAATAAGCTGATTTTCAGTAGATGTCCATCTTTGATAAAACTTTGACTTCTAAAATTAAGCAAATGTTGCTTTTCCTAATGGACACCCTGATCCCCCAATTACCCACTGAAATAAACCCACGACATCCAGCCATAAGTGAAGCATGGCAGGAGCACTGCCTACCTTCCCTTTTGTAATGAGGTGGAAATTAACACGAAGGGAGGCCACCCTGTGATGGACACTGGACAGGATGCTCTGGGCCCCATGATAATACATTCCTGATGAGGAGCAGACCTCACAAGTGAATCAGTTTCCTGCTAATTCATGGAAAGCCTGACAGTACAGAGAACATTCTCTTAAATAAATATTTGATAAGTGAATCAAATTCTGGCATACTAAATTGCCAAAATATAATGACTGCCTGCCTTGATAAAAGGAATAATTATATCTAATAACGAAACCTGCCAAGAACAGATATGCAAGTGTCACCTGCCATTTGCAACTCACTCCTCCCAACAAATAGTGGCCAGGTGCCGTGCACACACCGGTGTGCTGAGTTTCTCACTTACACAACAAATAGCTTCCAGAAACCAACGTTGTATGGTGTCTACCTCGCCCTTTATTTTAAAACAAGCACTTGAAGCAATGACGTTGTAAATGATCTGCCCCGTGCATACCACTTGCAGCGATGTGCAGGACCCAAGCAGATACAGAGACATCTGTCCTGGCCAACCTAGGTTTGAGTAAAGGGACACTCTCGTGGGTTTTCATTTTCCTGGGATCTGAGTGTAGAACAGGTGTGCTTTCTGAATTCTCTACACTTAAAATATGTCTAAAGCCCTGCTTCTCAAACTCAAAAGGGCATGTCAATCATGCTTGTGAACATGCAGACTGACTCAAGCCCTGGGAAGAAGTGGCGTTTCTCACAAACTCCTGGAGTTTGGACCACAGAGCATCCTCAGACGGCGGGCAAGTGCCACAGAGTAGTGACAGTCAGCAGGGCCCCTTGGGACAGCTCTCCACTCGGGGACTCAGGCAGGACGTGGTTCCCCACCGGACAAGCCAGGACTCGCACTCCAGCCCTTGTTCGTCCTGCCTGTGACTGAGTCAGCAGGGCACTCCAGGGCTTTCCCAGTCCTTTCCCTGAATGCTGAGGGCTTTCAGGGGCAGTCTCCCAGGGGTGGAGCCGTGCTTTGTCCGTTCTCCACAGCGGTGAAGCCCTGTTGGTGCCGTTTTCTGAGCAGTTTGCTGGTACTGGAGCTTCACTTCCTGTTTTGCTGCGAGGTTTCATATTTTCGACTCAGGTGTGACATCTTCTCCGCCAGCATCTTAGGGTTAGAGTAAGAATGGGAGGGGGTGAGGTAGGGAGAAAGCCAGAGACCACTGGAGGACAAATGCACCTGTTATTATTTTAAATGATGGAATTTTTAATGCCAGAGACCAGCCAGAGTGTCTGCATTTTGGTCATTCTGTGTGGCCCTGCCTACTCTGTCCCCATCTATAAGTTAGAAAGATATAGTCACCACTTCATGAACACAGCACTCTCTTTGTGACACTGCTCCAGGGTGTGGTCAAAATAGTTCCAGGTCAGTTCTTGCCATTTGGACATATTTTTTTAATTTTCCTTCTTCCAATATGCCCTCTGAAATTCTATGATGCAGGCATCCACGAAGACTTTCTGAACTACCCAGTTATTAATTTACTAAAAGGGGCTCAAACATTCTTACAGAGGGTTCCTAAAATGGGACATCTGTAGAGAAACTGGGCTTAAAATCTAAATTTCGAGTTCATTATATCAAAACCTTCATCCCAGTTAAGTGAAACTAAATCCAACCTTGGAGATGCCTGATACACTTAGCTGCAATGACATGCTGTTGACCTACAGAAGACAAGAGACGGCCCACAACCCGGGCTACACAAGAATGCACATGACAGGGGCTATGTCTTTGCAGTCTAGCTCCATGGTCCCGCCTTCTTAGTTGTGAATACTTCCAAGGGGGAGACTCCCTTGTGTGGAGGGCTCTGTGTTTCCACTCTTAGGAAAGTGTTCCTCAGGCCCCATGCCTTGTGTGACCTGTTCATACCAGCACAGGCAATCAGAAACAAAGGTTGCCAGTGAAATGTGTTTGCCCACAGAGATCGGGATGCCAGGGCACAGCAGAGTCCAGGAGAGCCCTGCCTCTGCAGAAAGGTGACGTGGCTGTCATAATCTGCCCTTTCTGTCTCCAACTGACCCAGACACTGGTTCTACCTCATGTTTTCCTGCAGCCCTTCAGAGCTGGGAGAAATGTGGGTCTCTAGCACCTTTCCAGCTCAGGATGGGATCTTTCCCACAGCTCAGGCATTGGGTTGCTTTTGCTAGCTTGGAGTCATGCCACAAACACAGTTGTGTCACCAGGATGTCCGGCATCCTTATTATGAGCATTTTGTTCATGAGCATCCCACGCAGCCCTGGTCCACCCCATCCGAATGAGAGGCCTGTCCATCTCACCTGTCTGGGTCTCCCTATACAGGTCACCTTTCTCTTCTTTTCCCTTTGGCTCACTGGGAGTTGAATGCACACATTCACACACATGTACTATGAAGGCCCAGAAGTGCTTCTGATAGGTAATTATGGGATCGCTCGCCATTATTGTTGGGGATGCTGGCTGCTGGCTGTTTGAATCTCCCCGTCCAGGACTGCCTTCCATTCATGGGCTTGTAGCTCAGAGTTAGTGAGTTTGACCACCGCCTTCCAACCTGCTTGATGTCAGACACTTTCTCTCTTCTCAGCCAAGACCAATCCAGATAGAGGTTTGGGGAAATACCAAATACACCCCAGTTAGTATCAGGACCCCTCCAATGGCCCTGTAATTGAATATCGCTATAAATTAGTTTCAGCTTTTATAGTAGTACATCCATCCGGCCCACTTTAAGAAAAAGTGATGATAATCATGAAATTCAAGTGCCAATATAGACTTTTAAATTTAATTTAGTGTGGATTTTAATAGTGTCAGATTTGCTTCTGTGTAATCACTTTTGATACACACTGTTTTCTTTAGCATAATCACATGAATCAACTGGGAAAATTTTAACACGTTCTTTTTTCCTAAGAAAAAATTGTCCCCAGGAAATGTTTCTATGGCATTGCAACACCAGGTATCACATAGTACTTTTCTTCTAAGTAGTGCATTTGTTCTTCAAAAGAGCCTTTATATTTACTTAAACACGACAAAGGGATCACACTTTGGAGTGGGAGTTAAGTGAAATGTTCACTGATTTAGATTCCAAGACCTGTGACTACTCAGTAGGACAGACGTGTATTTTTTTCCTCAGATGCCTGTTCATTCCTTTGTCGGATCCAGAATGTAGACACATGTGCTGTGCTATCCTCTGCAGAGGTTCAAGCATTCTCTTGGTCGCAAATTCAGTAGTACCACCCCTGAAAGAATTGCTTAGTAACTACTCAATTGCATCTCTTAGAGTATCTGTACTTAAAACAGGATATGTCTTCTATGGATGTAGACAAGTGATAGTGCAGCTGTTTTAGGATTTGTGAGGAAGGAAAAAGCCAGACATCCCAACGCAACTCTCACTTGTATGACCTGCTGTAGGAAGATTTGGGACCTTTGGAAGATAGGGAGCTTCCTTCACAGTTTCTTAACTTCTCGTTTTATTCAGTATCTCTCTCCCTCGCTCTCTCCCCCTCTTTCTTTCTCTCTCTCTCATCCTCACGTTCTCTGTCTGTCTCTCTCCTGATTTGCCTGCTTAGGGACAGACAGGTAATGGAGAAGAAATTGAAAGGGAAAATACAGGGAAAATGTAAATGAAAAGAAGTTATTATAACTGTTATAATGAAGTGCCTTTCATTTAAATATAAGAATGTAACGCTGAAATGAACTTGTGATCCTGAAATGCATTTTTAATGAGTTTCCTTTTTATTTTGCTGCTTCAGTGGCATATTTTAAAGACCCTTTGAAAAAAGCCACATTAAAAACCCCACCAAATGCCACAACACGCAAAATTGGATATTGGTTTATTCCAAAACTGCTGATCAGGAAGAGTGGCTCTTCATCACAAAATGTTGCAGTCACTTTATTTAAATGAGTTTGAATTTGCATTGTGATGTGCCATTCTGATTTAGGGAAAAAAAATTAGATTTTCAGATCAAATTGACCCAGCCAGTGAAGCGTTAAGGAGCTGGCAGGTTGAGTCTGAAAGCCTCGTGTTCTATCAAACCTGCAGCCGGTGGAAGTCAACGGGCCCCCCGTGGGAAACAACTTTCCCGCGGCAGCGGCATCCTCCTCTCGGCCCGGCTGAGTTTGTTCTCACCAGCTCTCCTCTCTCCGTCCCAGGGGAACGGCCCTTCCAGTGCAATCAGTGCGGGGCCTCCTTCACGCAGAAGGGCAACCTGCTCCGGCACATCAAGCTGCACTCCGGGGAGAAGCCCTTCAAGTGCCACCTCTGCAACTATGCTTGCCGCCGGAGGGACGCCCTCACCGGCCACCTGAGGACGCACTCTGGTAGGTCCCCTGGGAGAGGCCAGCCCGAGGGGAGGCCAGGCGTCCTGGGCGCAGGGCGTCCCGTCCTGACTGGCTGGCCCCACGCAGGGCCTCTGTCCCGTCCCTGTCGGTCCCCCGTTGGGCACCAGCCTCCGTGGCTTTGGCATCAGTCTCCCCCCGCCGCTGCCCCGCCAACTTCCCCACATTCTCCTTTTCCCGTTGAACCAGAGGAAGCGGCCAGACACACACACACTCACACACACACACACATACACACACATGAGTCTCACTCTAGGTAGTGTGTTTCAGAAGAGGCCATCCATTTTGCCAGGCGACGAGTGGGGTTTTAGA
This sequence comes from Carlito syrichta, assembly GCF_000164805.1. Classification (NCBI taxonomy): domain Eukaryota; kingdom Metazoa; phylum Chordata; class Mammalia; order Primates; family Tarsiidae; genus Carlito; species Carlito syrichta. The sequence goes on along the minus strand of NW_007246359.1, from coordinate 108,108 downwards.
AAGGATTTTGCCAACCATTTTTCGACAGCTGTACGGCCAATACCCCGGAGGTTTCCAAATACCTTTCTTTACATTAATTGTGGGGTCACACTTTGGACTATTCTACACAGGGTGTGATGGGGACATGTTTATTTGCAGCGGTGATAGACAAAGGTGATTTCTGGCATAACCCAGTCATTTGAGGCACACCCAGACTGGTCCAGAGTGTGACTCTCACATGGGAAACCGGTCAAGGACTCGGGTGGAGAGGGGCGTTTCTCTTTTAACGAGATAGGTTAGGTGCATCCCAAATAATTCAGAGTCTCGGCTAGATCATTATGAGCATAAATGCTCCACAATTCTAAAACTACTCCCAACCCGTGAAGCCCAAGTAGGCTTTAATTAGGTTAGACCCTCTGCCTAATGAGACATCTTCCTGGGTGTTTCATTATCTAGTATCCCCACAATCCTACAGGTCAGAGGAAGAAAGGGCTTCGGCCAGGCCATCATGTGTGTCACGTTTGACAGCAGCTTGGTCTCCACAACATGACCCACGTGGGTTTCTTTCACACTGTCCAGTGGGGATACTTGATAGCACACTGCCTGAGCCTTTAGGGTGGAAGGTTGCCAGCCCTTGTCCCTGCCCTCAGAGAGCTTCCCACCCCAGCCAGCCATGGGTCAGCCACCCTCTCTGAACAGGTGTCATGGGTGATGGAGCTGCTTCAGGCCAGCTGCTTCTCAGCCTCCCTGGGGAGCAGGATAAGGAGGTGTCTTCCCAGGGGATGAGGACCTGTGTTATTTGTGAAGGGTCTGTGGGGGCCCAGGCCATCTCTTTTCAAATGCAATGAGTGGACTCAGTGGTGAGAGGTTGTAGTGGCCGCTCACGTCCATCTCTGTATCACACCTTTACTGAGCATCTCAAGGTGATTCTTCCCCATGGGGGAGACAGGTGCACACGAGGAAAGCAGTGCCATGTTACCAAAAACATAACAGTGTCTGCAGGGACTAGAGGCGCAGAAGGGAGGAGACAGTGGTCCCTGTGGTGGGAGGGCCAGGAGAGATTCCCACAGAAGGAGGGGCTTGAGTACAATCCCAAGTGGAGGCAAGTTTCTGAAGTTTGCCTTGGGGAAGATCTAAGTGAGTGTGTGAGCCGGCAGTGGTCCTAGAGGGGTGTGGCACACACGTGGGCAAGAACGTGGTCTTTCTCCTGGTGAGCGGCTCCTGCAGGAGTCCCCCAGACAGCTAAGATGAGAGGGAGAGGGGTCGCAGGAGGCCTGCAAGCCACCTCCTCCCCGTTCTGACCTCCTTCCTGATGGTGCACGTGGGGGAGGCTCCCAAATGCCCCTGATCACAACATTGTGGTGGTTTGGGTGAGCTTCTCAAAACCCTCCAGGAAGGGAGTATGCCAAGCTGAGGAGTCGCTGGACCACAGAGCAGGCAGGTCAGCAGTGGGGCCACGGGGCAGAAGTTACTCACGGTTGGGGAGGGTTGCTACAGGGGGACAGGAGGAACAGGTGGCTCCCCTGAGAGGGAGGACTCAGCATGACGACAAGTCTTTGACATATTTACGTGTGTAATGAGCATGAGGTGCACCTGCAGAGGTGAAGGTGGTGCCAGGGGCTGACTGACAAGCGAGGCCTGCGTGGACTTCAACTGTGAGGCTTGTCCAGTCTGTGTACCGTGCCTACAGGTGATCTAGGAAAAAGAAAGGTCGCGCCTGTCATTTCTAAGGAGTCACGTAGACGTAGACACAGCTTACAGCAATATTGCTTTGGTTGTTAGGAAGTATGGCTTTCCACGTCAGTGGAAAACACGAGCATTTATTCTTGGGTTGACACCAACCATAGATCATCACCCCCAGATTGCTCTGATTGGCATAGAAATCTCTCACGTATCAGTCCTTAAAATGTAAAGTGTCTGGTGTCTTCCTTTCCCATTGTGGAGTTAGGAACATTTGATACAATGTTTTATGTTGCTCTGGCTCCATGCCTGTTTACTCCATCCAAAGATTGATGGTGTCCTGCTTTAAATGTGATTCCTTACTTGAATAATTGCACATATAACAGGTGGTAGATTTGGGGGAGTTTATTTCTATTATGGCTCTCCCAATGAGCAAGTTGGGTGGACCATCATGGCTCCAGGACTGGTAATGATCCGGCTGTCTGAAAGTGCCATTGACACACACCCAGCTCTTGGGGGAAGAAAAGAACAAAACAGTGATTTGGTAAATAATTTCCCTATAATAAAATGAAGACTTCAGCCTTTGAATGACAAGCTCAAACGTGGCCACTTTCTCTCCTTTCTTTAATGGAGTTGGGATGGCCAGTCCCAACTCCATTAAAACCAGGATCACAGCTTTCCCTAGTACCTGGAGCTGACCTGAGGTTCCAAGACCAGCATGCTAGTGGTGACAGAGCTAAAAAACATTTCCCATGCTGATACCAAGAAGGGCTTAGGTTATATGGAGTATAGGGGAGAGATCCCTCTTCCTTCCTCGTGACTTCCTTTGGAAGTGGCAGGCTTAGTTAGAGACTTTCTTTCCCGCAGAATATTGAGCTCTGCTTCAAGATATGCTTTAGTTCATTCACTTACAGTGAACATATTCTTATGTTACAGAGTTAAAATCAATTATATTTTCAAAAAAATGGATAGTCAGACACCGTGCCATATATACAGTAATATGACTATGGAATTTACTAAGATTATAGCTTTTGCAGGAAAGGACATTGAATTGTTTTACTATAGTCTGTTCATAATTTCTAAAAGCAGTACTTAATAAACATGTGCAATTTTAGGCAATATTCTCTCTTTTAACATTATTTCCTGATATTGGGGGTACATCACTTTCTATAGATAAAGAAAGATATTTTTCTTTCTCTATTAAGTTTTCCAGAAGTCAAATTTTGGTTTTCATGTTAGTCGCCTTAAACCATAGTTCCTGTGCACCTAGGAAAGAGATTTAACCAATTCAAGCTTTGGTTAAACCATCTGACCAAACATTTCTATTTGGGTCATGTTAATGTTTATATAATATTTTGAAATGTGTTAAATAAAATAACATGAGAAAGAAGTAGAAGGTTCTTGTCTTAGGGTGAAAATTTATATTCTTTACATAAGAGATTGGAGACACTATTCACTTCATCTCTTAAAGTTATATCTATTGAAGTCTTTAAACAGTCATGACATAAATTCCTACTGAGTCTTCTTTTATTAAAATAGCACTCAATAAAATCCAGGAAGGCCTAGATTAATCATAAAGAGCTATACTGCCCAATGCAATAGCTATATGTGGCAAAATTTAATGTTAATAAATTACAATTAAATAAAATTCAGACTTCAGTCCTTAGTGGAGCTAGCCACACTTTGAATGTTCAGTAGTCATACATGGCTGGTGGTTGCCATGTTGGACAGCACGGTGGATTCCATACTGGGTAGCACAAGTAGAGGGCATTTCTGTCATCATAGTAAGTTCTGTCGGACAGGGTCACTCTAGAAGCTAGGCAATCCTAAAGTTCTTTGGGGAGAAAAAAGAGCTTTTCCATAAGTTCTGTTTATGAAAAATACATTTTGCATTTCCATACTGTATCTTTTTTTATGCAAAATATTTTGTACTATACAATACAAATGTAAAATACATTATATTATATAAGAAAATGCATTATGGAAATAATGTTCATTTCATTAAAGCATATTTATCCACCATTGTTTCTTAGACTTCAAATTACCCGGTTTAGCACCCAAAATTTGAACTCACTGTGGTTCCATTAGATGCATCGCCCAAGTCATGCCAGATCTGGCCCCCAGTAGAGACAAGATGCCCGCTCTGGAGGTGAACCTGTAGATGATCTAGCCAGCATGACGGTCTTCCTCACATCCCATATCTAGTTGTCCGGCATCCACCTTGTAACACTACAATGCTCCATTTCCTCAGCTAAGGGATAGACTTTAATGATTTAAGGTGGAGAGACTCCAGTCGTCAGTACAGCAGATAAATTAAGATGAAACGAGTCACAGGAATTCTGGGTACAACCAAAGAAGCCTTTGGGCATTAACATTTTTAAATTTAGTAATTTTGACCAAGTCCATAATGCTTTTAGCTCTCAACAGTATCAAGAGTAGATTTTTATTTTTTATTTTTTAACTTTTTAGGTAATAATTGTATTGCATGCATTCCCATTATACATAAGGCCAACATTTAATTGGGGTCTTGAACTCAATTGTGTTTTCTGCAGTTGGTAAACCTCACAAATGTGGATATTGTGGCCGAAGCTATAAACAGCGAAGCTCTTTAGAGGAACATAAAGAGCGCTGCCACAACTACTTGGAAAGCATGGGCCTTCCAGGCACGCTGTACCCAGGTAAGCGCTGAAGCTTGGAGGCGGCCTGCCGGGCTCTCCCCCAGCATGGCAGGTGAGGCGGGCGCTCTGCACACAGCGTTAGGGGCAGGGCCACAGGCCTGCTTCCGCCCAGGCTGGGTGGGAGGGGAGTTTTTGGCCAACAACGTCTCAGTTTCACTAGGAGCACTCTGTGCTTCCCGACTTTCTAGATCCTCATCTGACCAGAGACAGCTTGACTCTAAGACCCCTCCCTCTTCGAATCTGGAGAAATGCCTAAGATAGTAGTTATTCTTCATAATTTCGGATTTGTTTTTTGGATGTTGTTTAAAAAAAAAACAAAAACCATAACCTCTAGTAGCGATTGTTTCTTTGTGCTTAGTAATCAAAATAAAATGTGAAATCGTGTCTTAAAATTATTTTTTCATGAAGTGGATCAAATAAGAACTTTCAAGCTGTGATATCCGCCATTGGTACAAACCAAGGGCACAGTGTCCACACCTACCTGGCACTTGAGGTTGAAATTTGTTGAAAGACCCTAGCAGTTGATAGCATTGAGGTGGTCAAAGCATTAGAGGAAAGATTGCCTTTTTCATATGCACTGTGATTCTTCTTTGTATGTTGCATATCAAGACAGCACTTGACTCTGATCCCAGACCATGTGAAGTGTAAGATGTGGAGAGAGGCCTGCACAAGGTGACTTTCCCCAGGGGCATTGGCAGTGTTAGACAAGTTCCTTCCTAACTATCTAAGAGATAAGAAATTTAGCAATGAGCAAAAGAAGCTGATTTCTCGCAAAACACTATTGACTGGGCACGACCACTGGCAAAATCATCATTGGACTGTAGGGTGGAAGTTAAATGAATGGTGGAGAATTCATTAAGCCTCACTCAACGTTAGGACTTGAACTGGTCCATCATGGAAGATTCACCAGAGTACACTCAAATGACTAATGGCAGATGAGAGCAGGAAAAAAAGATGTTCAGAACGAAGGCCTGAATGTTGATTCAGATTAGTCTTGGCATCAAAAGGCAACACGTCACATGGCAAGAGTTCTGTCGTTCCAGTGCTGTCTTTGCCACCTGTCAGCCGGGGAGCTAGGGCTGACTGCTGATTTCTCTGGGCCTAAATCTTCTCACCTGTAAAATGGGGAGATTCCATAAAATGATTGGTTAGCTTCCTTCAAAGTTTCAGGTCTAGAATGGAAAAGTATTGAGGGTGAGTGGAAGAGAAGTAACTGGATGTTAAAATAGCAGAAGCAGCAGTAGTAGTAGTAATTTAGCAGTTATTAAGTTGTAGCTAGACCTTAGGGCAGGAGACCGAGGGGACAATTATCTTCCTTTAAAATAAAATGTGAACACCCAGATACTATATTTTTCTGTAAAACATAAATTAATAGGCCTTGGAAGTAAGTGCTACTAATGATGACATATTAATGCTTAATAAGCCATTGTATGTACTCAACAAATATTTACTGAGGACTTACAGTTGACAATACCCACCCTATTGAATACAATAATCTGATATACACATGGACTTGAGAAGACAAAGCAAATGAAAGCAGCAGCTGGGATGTCATTTTCTATTTCCTACACCATTTTTGTTATTGAAGAAATGAGCTGCGATGTCACTGTACGCTGGCAGCTTCTTCCCAGGTGGAAGGAGAAGCAGCCCTCCCTGCACTGAGACCTGGGCTCGAGTGCCATCTCTGACTCTGTTTTTGACTGTGACGCAGGGCTCGTCTCCTAAACGTGAGTGATCATTTCTGCCTGGCCTCCCTCACAGCCGCACTCTGAGAGAAGCATGAGGGAGTAGAACCTGGTGTGAGCCGGAGACAAGACGCGTGTCAGGTGCTCATCTAAGCATGGACACTTAGGTCCTTGGTGTATGGACAACTTTAACCTGGTGTTCCTCTGTTGGCATCTGTGTCACTGCACTTATGAGCCAGCCGTATGCATTAGATGTTACCTTGTAGAAAGAATCCATTTCAGCCTAAAATGTGAATGTCTTCCCTTTGGTGCTCAAATATTTGGAAAATTACAATGATGTTTTCCTGTCCCCATACTCCGTCGCTGAGAAGGCTTCTCTAGGACGGGGCAGTCATCTGATTTCAGTATGGCAACAAGTGCAGCAGGCAGGCTACCATTTAACTGCATTGAATTCTTTCTGTCTTGTATCACATGAAGATGTGCAAAATGTCATAAACCCCTCTCAACAGGTCACCTTTGATTTTACCCTGGCCAGCATCCAGCCCCCGCGATAGGCAGTCAGTGCTGGTTTCAGAAACTTGGAGGACTGAGAGGATTCCTAAGAGGACTGTCACAAAAGTCCTCCTAGACTGCATTTGGGGCTGGGATGGCAGGCAGGGGAGCCAAGGGCTCGAGCACTTCAGCTTTGCTGAGCCAGGACAGGTTGAACCTGTGTCTTCCTGGGCATCTCTCCTCTCCTGTCCCTCCACAGCTTCCTCTAGGACCAGCCCTCATCTGTGCTCAGGTGGATGGTCGAGTAGTCCCTTCTCTTCTCCCCAGTCTCCCTTAGGTTGGGCCCACTAGCCAAAAACAAAGCCCAGCTTAGAGAATGTGAGAAAAGTTTGATTTTTCTGAGTATAACCTTCTTTAGCAAAAAGCTTTTGGTACCTGTTATAATTTCTGGTTTTCTTCCTCTTTTAATTTTTATTTAAAATTGTGGGGTACAATTCAGGGCTAGGTATACAAATATTCACCGTGCAGGTACCCTTATCAATGAGGTATGCCCCCGCTTCCCCAGGCAGATATGGACTACAGTCAATCCCACCTCTCCATCCTCCCACCCCCTCCCTGCAGTTTCCCACCACTTTCAATCCTTTTCTTATAGTAGTATGGTAGTTGTTCAAGGTCCACTTATGAGTGAGAACATGTGATACTCAGCTCTTTGTTTCTGTGAGAGATCACTCAGTATTATAAATTCTAATTCCATCCAGGTTGTTGCGAAGTTCATGATTTTGTTCTTCTTTATGGCTTCATAGTATTCCATTGTGTATATGTACCATATTTTTTTTTTATCCAGTCCTTTTTTGATGGGCAACATGGTTGGTTCCATGTTCTTGCAATTGTGAACAATGTGCAAGCATCTTTTTTATAAAGTGACCTGAGTTCTTCTGGGTATATTCCCAGGAGGGGAATTACAGGTTCATATGGAAGATCGATTTTTAGAACTTTTAGGAATCACCACACTGATTTCCACAGAGGTTGAAATAGTTTGCACTCCCACCAACAGTGTAGAAGTTCCCTTTTCACCACATCCTCTCCAGCATGTTATTTTTTGAGTTATTGATGATGGTCATTCTGACTGGAGTTAGATGGTATCTCAGTGTACTTTTAATTTGCATCTCCTTGATCACTAGTGAGGCTGAACTTTTTTCATATATCTGTTGGCTGCTCTTATATCTTCTTTTGAGAAGTGTCTATTCATATCTTTAGCCCACTTTGTAGTAGGGCTGTTTGTTTTTTTCTTTTCTTTTCTTTTTTTTGAGTTGGAGTCTCACTCTGTTGCTCAGACTGGAGTGCAGTGGCACACTCCTGGCCACCGCAGCCTCAACCTCTGGGCT
>NW_007246359.1:54305-100189 GCF_000164805.1 Carlito syrichta | reverse complement strand
GAAAAAATGTTCAGCCTCACTAGTCATCAAGGAGATGTAAATTAAAACTACACTGAGATACCACCTAACTCCAGTCAGAATGGCCGTCATCAATAACTCAAAAAATAACAGATGCTGGAGAGGATGTGACGAAAAGGGAACACTTCTACACTGTTGGTGGGAGTGTAAATTCGTACAGCCTCGGTGGAAATCAGTGTGGCGATTCCTAAAAGTTCTAAAAATCGACCTTCCATGTGACCCTGCAGTCCCCCTACTGGGAATATACCCAGAAGAACTCAGGTCACACTATAAAAAAGATACTTGCACACATATGTTTACCATTATAATTTCTTAATGTCTTATGGAAAAATTAAATTGCTTGAGCCTTAAGTGCACAAACTGTATCACAAGCCCTTAAGGATATGTGCATCTAAGGACAGAGTAGCCGGTGACTTGGGAGCTTCAGGCTCACTTGTTCCTTACTGTGACGGACTCCAGAGATTAAGGCTCCCCAGAGGCCCTGTGTCATGGCACGGAGGAAGCCCCCAACTGCTGGGGAGCCCCGGGCAGGCCATGGCCCTGTTTTGCAGAAAAGGAAGGACATACTGGGAAGCATATTAGCTTGGTGAAGTATTAAGCAGCAGAACTGGGTTTTATGGATTTGTGTTTTTCCTGCGTGTGAGTCAGGGTGTGGGCTATATATGTTTGACCATTTAATATATGAAACACACATTTCCAATATTAAAATATACCAGAAAAAATAACCAACTTGAAATACATGTCTTCAAAGTGACATGTATAATAGCAATGAAGACATAAAATATTAGAAACCATCTTAGTAGGTAATAAGCAGGACATGATGAAGAAAGCTACCAAAGCACACTGAGGCAAGAAAGAAAACTCAGAAGCTTGAGGAAGGAGAGCAGTCTAGACACTGTCCACATGCCTCCTCTCAAATCAAGGTGTGGTTTCAGCACAGTAATGCTTTTCAAATCTCAGTGGAATTTAGTAACCATGTATCACAAAGTGTATCTTGATTTTTTTAAAAAAGGAAAGAATCGGCAACTTTTCTTAAAAGAAGAGTAATGTCTAGCACTGTATAAAAATGTAGCTGAAGTAGATGGAACTCTTTGCAGAATAGACGGACAAATTAATAGAGATCCATAAGCCCACCAAGGATCCTGTGACAAGTCCACATGGTAATATCTGAGGAAAGAGAGCGCATAAAGCAGAAATGGTGTTGGAAGAATTGATTCGATATTTGGAAGATAATCAACTTACATTTTCAGTTCTTTATACATTATGACAAGTTGCAGGGAAAGGAAAGAGCTGCGCTTCAAAAATCTAACCATGGGCCGGACTCGGTGGCTTAGCCTGTCATCTCAGCACTTTGGGAGGCCAAGGCAAGTGGATTGCCTGAGCCCGCGGGTTCAAGACCCACCCGGGCAACTTGGCGAGACCTCATCTCTGCAATAAATCAAAAATTAACTGGGCATGGTAGCGCATGCCTGTAGCTCCGGCTATTTGGAAGGCTGAGGTAGAAGGATCACTGGAACCCAGCAGGGTGAGGCTGCGGTGACCAGGAGCATGCCACTGCACTCCAGTCTGGGCGACAGAGTGAGACTCCAACTCAAAAAAAAAAAAATCTAACCATGAAAACTAGAGAGAAACATAGATGAGGCAGTGCAGGATACAAAGTTGTATCTTTAATTGTGGAAAGAAATAGATGACATGGAAAAATAGAGACCAACTAGAAATAGCTCATGTGTTAGCATTTACCTCCATAATATCTGGATTTTTACAAGAGACCCCTATTTGATTTTCACAAGAGTGACATGTGCTCAGGTCTAGGGAGCCCTGGTTCCTTCCCCATGTTCCCTAGACTTGCTGTGGCATCTTGAGTGGCTGTGCTTTTGCATCTCAGGTCCCTGGGCCAGTCCCTGGAGTCAGCCCTTAGGTCATTCCTAGATCTATCTGACAGGTCTTTGCATCTCAAAGAGCTGTCCGTATTGACTGAGGTGGTGAGTTTGGGACTTTGAAGAGTGAAAAGGATCTTCAAAGGGTCACCATTACTTAATCCCAGGCCAGCCCCTGGCCATGGCGGTGGCGGTATACTTTTGGTCTTGGATGTTGTGCTGCCAGCAGGTGTCAGAAGAAGGAAGATTAGCAGGTGTCCTGTCAGCATTGCTGTGGCCAGCCTCTAGCTGACTGGCAAGGTGTCTGGGATGATCAGAAATAATCTCCACAAAGGGCCTCGCTCTTGTAGGCAGGCACTTAACGAATATTGGACTTACCATTGGACATAACGGAACCCTTTACACATAAGCGTTTCTAAACTGGCCTCTCTAACTGTCTTTGACTTTAGTCATTAAAGAAGAAACTAATCACAGTGAAATGGCAGAAGACCTGTGCAAGATAGGATCAGAGAGATCCCTCGTGCTGGACAGACTAGCAAGTAACGTCGCCAAACGTAAGAGCTCTATGCCTCAGAAATTTCTTGGTAAGAGTTACACGTTTGCTGTCTCTTCAAACTATGGTGTGGGTGTTTTAGACACAAGCGGATATTATTTAAGTGTAGAAGGAGGGAAAATTTTTTTCCAAAAGCAACAATGTGTAAGCCTAATCGTCCTTGAAATGATAGAATTTTTTCCAATAAGTGTCCGTAAAATAAGACACTTCTCCTGTCAGTTTTTACTAGATATGATTTTGTAGTGTCTGGAGCCCTTGGTGTGATCTGCCTGCAGACGTTGTCCCTCTGGGGTGGCCGGACCAGTGTGCTCAGGGCTGAGGGCGTGAGCCTGGCTTGGCTTGGTGGGATCCCCCCGCTCTCCCAGCCCACAGAGACAGCAGGACACATCAGGCCTGACCTGCTTCTCTGAGCTTTAGAGCCTCATTTTCACATGAAGCTCATAGCACCCCCATATAGGGAACTGTGAAGGTTGATGGGAGGAATCACACAGTCACTGGCCCCTTTGAGGTGTCCAGTGAAGATGGGACACAGCTATGGTTGCTGTTTCACCTGTTGAATCCCTACCTGCACCAGGTGCTGTGAGGGATAAAAATGAAGAGTAAGGCCACCCTTTCTTCTGGGAACACTGCCTAGTGTAGGTGATAGACAGGCATGCAATAGCCGTTGTCATCCCGGCCAGACACTGTAAGTCAACAGGGACCATGAGGCAGGTGTCTGAGTGGAAAGGGGAAGACTTCTTCATAGCCATGTGTCAACCCTGTCACTTTGGTGAGATGGCTCTGCCTCCCTGAGCCTTGGGTCCATGATTCGGTATCTCGCTGGGTGATGGTGAACATCAAGTGACCCCAAGGATGTGCGAATGTTTAGAAACCCTCAGTGTGCCGATCAGCCCTATCCAGGAAAAAGAACCCGTGAAAGCTGCATGGAGCTGAGACAGGCCTTGAGAAAGGAACAGGGCTTTAGCATGTGATGGCATTGGAGAAATGGAGGATTCTAGGCAGACAGATGAGAGTGAGAGGAACCACGAGGCGGGTTGTGGGGGGCAGAGTGGGGGCGCATAGGGCATGGTGAAAGAACAGAACTTGTTCCTGGCTTAACTTGGACACCTATGGGGATGCATGAAGAGTGGTATTGTCCCAGGATGAATGGCCTTTGAATGCCAGAGTGAGAGATGCCCCCTTCGTTCAGTCAGCAGAAAAGAAGCCCTGGCCTTCTTTTTCTTGACGGGGCGGCAAGTACCAAAAATGGATTGGAAAAGTGAGAGTGAGTTGGGGGCAGCAGCAGATGTGGAAAGAGGGGAGCGTGGAGGGGGAGGTTGGATGACAGAGGAACGTAGGGGCCGGGGCAGGGACTGGATGAAGGAAACCCTGAGTCATACTGACTCAGAGTAGTAGTAGAAAGCCAGGTTCTGAGAAAGACTGGGTTCTGTCATTGACGTGCTGATTTTCAGGGACCTCCAGGTGTCCACGGCACATGGGAGATTTGTGCTGAAAGGGAGGGGCTGAAACAGGGCTTGGTTAGGCCTGAGGTCCCAGAGATCAGGATGGGGGAAGGAGGTGGGAGGCCAAGTTCTTGAGAACTAGCTTCCCTCTTGTGGCTTCAGAGAGGGCTTAATTTTGACATGTGGATTCAGTAGAGGTGTGTCATAGATCAGAGGTCGGGAAGCATAGGGAAGGAGGATCCAGTTTAAGAAAAGAGAACCACTGGCTGGAGACACTATATGGAGAGATGCCCATGTTGCTGTGAGCCTGTGTCCACGAGAATGAGGGAGACAACGTCTCCTGAGCAGGGCGGGAGTGAGGTCCTGGGCTGAGCTTAAGCTGTTGAGGTAGGTGGGATTTCAACTCCTGGGCAGGCAGTGTCTGCTGGGAGGCCCCCCGGGGATGGACAGGGTGACAGGGTGTTGGGCAGAGATGGAGCAGCAAGTATGCGCAGGGGTGGTGAAGAGTCACTGACCTTGGGAGGCAGGGATGGCTTCCCCTCCAGGTGAGAAACCTGGAGAATGCCAGGGGCTTTGGGAGATGAGCATGTGCAGCCCCTTTCAGCTTTTGGTGGCATTAAATCAAATGAGAAACTCTTGTGTGACACTCCTGGAGCTACCCCAGGAGACCACATGTGGGTATTGTCCTGGGATGCTTAAATAAAAGTGCTCTGATGGAGCACAGCTAAGATGCAAAAGGAGTCCCTGGGGAAGAGGGGACGCACATGAGGAAGAAAGTCATGGGGACCGTCGGGTGAGGACAACAGAAGTGGAGTCTGGAACACAAGGCTCGCAAGCAGCTGCATGTTCTATTGGTATTTCCCCACAAGCTGCTGATGGGCTTTTCTAAAATAATGCCTGTACCTGCCCTAAAATGGTCACCTTGCCCTCACTCCAACTTGATGGGGAGTCTATCAACCACTTCTAACCTGTCATGGTTTTCCATCTCCAGAATAGAAAGGCGAGTGGGTCTCTGAAGTCCCTCCTTACCTCTAGGATGCTGGGCTTCTCATTCACATAAGCTCAGGCGCTGGCTGTGAAGGAATGCAGTTGTCCTCATACAAGCTGGTTCCATAGCTGGCCCAGACTATGAGAGCGCCTGGCTTCAGAGTCTAGACCCAGCTGTGAGTGACTGGTGGCGGTCAGTGTCACTGTCTGTGAAATGGATGTGGGTCTGTTGCCCTGCATCTTCCCAGGGTTATTCTGAGGGTCCAGAGGGGTGGTGGATGTAATGATGCCCGCAACACTAGTAAACACCTTAAAAATATAAGATGATATTCTTTTCATGTTGCATATCTCTCAGAGCGGCAGATATGTTTGCTTTATTTATATATGAGCTGTGATTGAAATATTTACATTAAACTTTGACGTCTGAATAAATATTTGTGTTGCCTTACCAGTAGGGCCACATTCTGTATTAAGCAAATATAGGTCAACAGGACCCATGAGTCCAGTTAGAAAATGCCTTAGATTAAATAGCAGTTCTGAGTACTGTTTTTTGTCTGTCAGTGATTGAGGTGAGAACAGTTTTAAAATACAAAAAAGCACAAAGAGGAAAACAACAACTATCAATATTTCTGCTACCCATTATAATCTTCTTGGTATATTTTTTGTAAAAAAAGAAAGAAAAGAAGCCTTGTTGTATTATTAAAAGGATACACAGTTAATATAAAGAAGTTTAATACAAAGATTAATGTTTTCTTCAATTAATCAATTAACTAAAATTTTAATTAATCACAAAACCCAACATCCAGAAATTACCAATTTTAAAAAGTAGGTGAACGTAATTCTAAATATCCTTCTATGCAAGCGTATATGAGTGGGTAGGCTGGTGAGTAGGTGGATTGATGGATAGATAAATGTGAAATAAATATTTTCACAAAGATTCTAGCATATTATACATCTTAAATTCAAAAGGTGAAAAAGAACTCAAATAAAACTGGAGGACTCACTGATCTTCAAATAAATATTCTCTCACTGAAAGAAATATTATTTTTAAAGAATCCCCTAAGATTAAATATAAACATTATGAAAAACATTAACAAATTTGAATTTTTTAATCCTCTCTTTTCAATTTAGACCATATCCAAAGACAATATTGAAAATGTTTCATTGAATTGAAAAATAAGGACATAATTCCAGTTCCCAGTGTTGACAGTTATATTATTATTTTTATATTGTCCAGCTTTATAATATTCACATTCTGTTCCATAGTCATAATTCTCATAGTAGTTTAGCTTTTATTACTCTCTAAATAGATTCAATGGTCAGACACAGACGTCTTATTATTACTTCCATTTATTTTTATAATTTTCTCAATCGATTGAACTTCACATCTAACAAAATTTTTTCAAAAAGGTTCTATATATAGGTGTTCTGTTTCCACCATTGATTTGTGTTTGAGACTGTTGGCCTGTTGCCATTTAAGATACTTGAAGAGCACCTTAACAGGGTGTGTGGTCTTGGGTCACAGAACCATGACTTTGAAGAAACACAGGATGATTGAGTGGGAAAGTACCATTTTTGGTGAGGTTATAATTATATTTAGCGAAATTGGCTACACAGTCCACTCCCCTTCTCTTTTTGCCAGGGTTTGGTAGAAGGACGGACTTGGGTGTAAACCAGAACAGATTCATTCTGTTCTGGAGTTAGTGTAACAAGACATTTAGCACCTCAACACAAAAACAGAGGGAAAAAAAAACAACCTTATCTGTCTTTAGTAATGCTAAACAGTTACTTCTTCTCACCTTTAATGGAAAGAAAGACCAATTCTTTGATCCCTACCATTAGCTTCAAGGGGTTTCATCCTGTTCCATTTTGGGGAGGGCATAGCTGGCCATGCACAGGTTTGGTTTGGTTTGGGTTTTTTCCCTGTAATCCAAGGACGACCATCGTACCATTATTAGGGGATATGCCACTTCTCACCACCAGTACATGAAAGCAGACAGACAGCAGGCTGTTGTATAATTGCTATATGATACATCTTCGTTACAGAGTAAGAACGAAACCCAAAAGCACTTCTTGGTATGATGGGGACACTTATTAATGGTCACAGATTTTTTTAAAGACTGTTGGCAAATCTATGAACTACAGAGTAGGTTATCCTTCTGTTGGTAAGGACCAGTTGAAGATCTCAGTGTCAGGTGCAGCAGGGGAGGTGTCTGGACCCTCCCATGATACCAACCTCCCTGCCACCATCAGCTATACCTGGCCCTTGGGAGAGTCCCAAGTCGCCCCTCGCTTTTGTCTCTCTCCACATATTCTTTCCTCTGTGAATGATGCATGATGAATCACTTCTTCGTTCAGACCCCTCAGTAGCTTTTATTTTTCTTCTCTGGTCTGGACCCCGCCTGCCCTCCTGCCTACCTGTCAGGCACTACCCTTACCCAGGGCTCTGGGTCCCCAACCTCCATTCAGTCCTGCCAAAGCTCCCAGCCCCTTCTCCCCTCAGGACTTTCCTTCTTGTCCCCAACACCAAGATACATAACCCATCTTGCCTGGCTGAGTCTTACAAGTTCAGAACCTGTGTTACACTCGTGGCGAGCCTCCCCTTGGATTGACAGGATTCCTCAGACTGGGAGGCATTCTCTCACAATCGCGCTTTAATGTCTCTCTGCCCTCCCTGGTGTCTGTGTGTTGCTGAGGATGGGGACCATTTTGCTTGCTCGCCTTTCTGTCCGTACTAAGTCCAGATGTGTTGAAGGAAGAAAAAGCACAACAAGAGGGATAAAATGCATTTGGTTCAGACATTCCTTTAGATGGCCTCCTATGTTTTGGCTTAGTAATTCACTCCTGAAAGTAAAATGCAGCGGTAGTCCTGCCCATAGGGTACAGAGTTACTTTGTAGTTAATGAACTGGTCAATTATACCATGACTTTTTACTTGAACTTGTGACTAATATATTGAGAAGGTGTATCTTCCAGAGAACCTATTTTATTGAAATGTTTATTCCAAAGTTAATTTCTTCTTTTTTTTTGTATCGCCATCTCACTGTCACTCAGGCTAGAGTGCAGTGATATGATCACTGCTCACTATAGCCTCCACCTCCTGGGCTCAGGTGATCCTTCTGCCTCAGCCTCCTGAGTAGCTGGGACTACAGATGTGCACCACCACTACCAGCTAATTTTTTTTTTTATTTTTAGTAGAGAGATGAGAGCTCACTATATTGCCTAGGCTGATCTCAAACTCCTGGGCTCAAAAAAATCCTCCTGCCTCAGCCTTCCAAAGGCTGGAATTACAGGCATGAGCCATCACGCCCGGTCCCAAAGCTAATTTCAAAGAGCCAAATCTAGACCCAAATGTCACCGTCACCAGGGAAATGATCTCATCTCCTCCTCCACACAGATAACACCAGATGGTAAGCTTTTTGAGGCCAGGGCCCCATCACTGCTGGGTCTTCAGCAATGGTTCCTTGAACATCAGGCATCCTCCATACTTTTTAATATAATACATAAACAGCAAACCAGTTTCCTCTGCAACTTCTGTGGTTTGCTTCCCACTTTCCACCACGTTTCTGCCGACTACTGTTTCAGTCCTGCCAACAACAGGACTCTCATTCTAAGGTAGAGGGCCGATTGACCTTTGTGTTATTTATAAGAAACATATTGCTTTATTATAAGAAATAGGCAATCATATATTTTGATTAAATTTTATCCTGGATTAAAAGTATGAGTTTAATATATCACATAATACTATTTTAAATAAACATTGTGTATTGTGAATAATGTAATTATTGTGTATTTTAAATAAATGTGTGCCAGATTAGTTGCAAATTAGCACACACTATTGAAAATACATCGTTTAAAATATTCGAAGAAATAGAATACAGTTGAATTAAATAATATAACTAAATATAAAAGTGTTTAATCATACCACCCTTTTGAAATAAAAGGCACAAGCATCGGTTTCGATGTTTAAATGTGCGCCCCTGAAACTGACGTGGGCAACCTTGGCTTCCTTATTTGCGTATCCGTTTATCCAGCCAGATCCAAGTGCCTGCGACGAGTTGGCTCGCGGGCCCGGCGCCCAGCAGAGGTGGACTGGCCTTTGCCCTCGCGGCGGGGGCGGCGGCTGTGCGTGCAGAGGGCCCTTCGCTCCCCTCCCCGGGTGTAGATTTGAGCTGGGCGCCGCAAGCAGAGGTCCCCTCGCCCCCTCCCCGGTCGTGGGTCGTGGCTTCAGTCTGGGGCCCCACAAGTGGAGGTCCCTCTGCCCCCCTCCCGGGGTGTAGCTTCGGGCTGGGGCGCCGCAAGCCCCCCGCCCCCGTCGTGGCTCTGCGCCGTCGCGACCGCGCCCACCCTGGCCGGGCCCTGCTCACTGTCGCCTGCCTCCCACAGGGGACAAGTGCCTGTCCGACATGCCCTTCGACGGCGGCGCCGGCTACGAGAAGGAGAGCGAGCTGATGAAGTCCCACGTGATGGACCAGGCCATCAACAACGCCATCAACTACCTGGGCGCCGAGTCGCTGCGCCCGCTGGTGCAGACGCCCCCGGGCGCCGCCGAGGGGGTCCCGGTGCTGGGCCCCATGTACCCGCTGCACAAGCCGCCCGCCGAGGGCGCGCGCGCCAACCACGCGGCGCAGGACAGCGCCGTGGAGAACCTGCTGCTACTCTCCAAGGCCAAGCCGGTGCCCTCGGAGCGGGAGGCGTCCCCGAGCAACAGCTGCCCGGACTCCACGGACACCGAGAGCAACACCGAGGAGCAGCGCGGCGGCCTGGTCTACCTGACCAACCACCTGGCCCCGCACGCGCGCAACGGGCTGGCCCTGGCGGAGGAGCCGCGCGCCTACGAGCTGCTGCGCGCCGCCTCGGAGGGCGCCCCGGACGCCTTCCGCGTGCTCAGCGCCAGCGGCGAGCCCCTGAAGGTGTACAAGTGCGAACACTGCCGGGTGCTCTTCCTGGATCACGTCATGTACACCATCCACATGGGCTGCCACGGCTTCCGCGACCCGTTCGAGTGCAACATGTGTGGCTACCACAGCCAGGACCGCTACGAGTTCTCGTCTCACATCACGCGGGGCGAGCACCGCCTGCACCTGAGCTAGAGCCGCGCGCCGGCGGCGCGGACCGCACGCGCGCTGCTGCCGGGCGCGGGCCTGGACGGACAGCGCTGCGCTCCGGGCTCTGGGGCGCTTGGCTGGTCTGGGAGGTGGGTCAGGGGTGGGGCTCGATTTGCTTTCGAAAACAAGGAGACGTTTCTTGCGCCAGGCAGGCCTGCATCGGGAGCCCCAGAGCTCCGTCTTCCCAGACGTCTCCCTGGACTGCTAGCTGAGATTCCCCTCGCCTGTCGCTTCCTAGAATCCCCTTCTCCGAGTATCTCGCGTCCATTGTCAGAGAGAATTGGGTAAAACGGGCCAGGCCTGGGCAGGAGCGAGCTGGCCCGGCACCGGCTTTGACAGGGTTTGTGCACCAGGCGTCTTTTCTAAGTTTCCCTAGACTGCTAGCTGCGCTCCTCTGACCTGTCGCTTTCTAGAATTCCTTTCTCCAAATCTTTCGCGTCCATTTTCAGAGAGAATGGTATAAAACGGGCCAAGCCTGGGAAGGAGAAAGCTGGCCTGGCGCTGGCTTTGACAGGGTTTGTGTACCGGGTGTCTTTTCTAAGACCCCAGAAGCAGTGAGCACCCGCGGGGGTGTGGCCCTGTAGGTGTGCAGTCAGGACAGGGCGTGGCCACCGGAGGTGCCCCACAGGGAAGAGCCAGCAGCCTGTGCCCGGCCACCGCCTCGGGCTTACATATATCTAGAGCTAGAAGGCTTCACTTTTTGAAAGAATGCTAAGTCAATTCTGCATAGGAAAATGAATAGTGGGGAAAAGTTGTCTGTTGGGTTGCCCAGGGGGAGGAGGAGGGGCTAGGGAGCCCTCCGGACTCCTGGATTCCTGGGCCTCTGTGAGGCCCAGGGGCCTGAGGCTTGCTGTCGATTGGGCTTAGTCTTCCTGTGGGCATATCTGGAGAGCCTTGTCCTCGACTTTTTCATCCCCATGCCTTTAATAGCCCAAAAAGTCTGTCACTACATTTTAAGCACCAGTCCCAAAACTTAAACCTTAATTCATTTTGAACCTCCAAAACAGCAAAATTCCTCAAAAATCGAAGTCCACACTCATTTCTCTGGTTATCTGTTCCTTCGCTGGCTGGTTCTACCTAAGATCTGAAGCCTGTGTTTCTGCAGAAGTCCAATCCTAGCCCTCACTTTAATTATGTACATCTGTTTGTAGCTACAGGCCTGGTTTCTTGGCGTTGATAAATTTCTTTCCTCCCCTTACTGTATATTATTCTTGTTTTAAACCCTATAAAAGAATGACTCAGAATGTCCATGAGTTTTCAACTCAGTGAAATTTGTGAAGCCGAGCATCTCTGTTGCTAACACACGGGACTCACCTGTTTGAAACTAAACTTTTAACCTGCTGAAACTCTTTGCCATAAAGACAAAGCAAGGTGTGTGTCTGCACGTAAACAGGACGGATGGCTCTGCACCCTTTATTGCTGTAGGATATTTTGGAGTGCACAGGGCAATCGGGTGATCGATCCAGACCTCCAGGGAGTAGTGTCCACCAGAAATCGCAGAAAAGGCAGGCAGCGCTGGGAGTGAGAACCCTGCCTGTCCAACAACAGATACACTGAAACCCAGGTAAAGTGTGTGGGGATTCTAATCCCCACCAGGAGGAGTCTACTTCAAGATTACTACCACCATTCAGATTGTTACTCTCAACCACCTAGGCAGAGAAACATATATAATTTCCAATACTTAGCGTATCTTCTTTGCCAAAAACTGTCCCAAGGTGAACATGAGGAAACAGGGAAATTGTACATAAGTGTCTCAGCATTTCATCTGAGCACAGGGTTCTTGGTGTTAGCACTATTGACATTTGGGGCTGGAAAATTATTGTGAGAGGCCTCTGCGGTATTGTGGGGTATTTAGCAGCACTCCCAGTCATTCCTCAAGAGATGCCAGTAGCACCCCCAACGGACAACCAAAAATGTCTCCAGATGTTGCCAAATGTCCCCTGAGGGAGAAATTTACTCCTGGTTGAGAACCACTGATCTAAATGAATTCTAAACCAATCAAAGGTCTGGGGAGCCTTCGAAAAATAAAAGCACTTGAAGAATTTTCTCAGTCAGCAGTATCAGGCCTGACTTGTGCTCCTTGGAATCATTATAAATTCTATAAATGAATTATTTCCCTTCAGTCTTCAGAAATAGATTTCCTTGTGGGCATTTGAGTTTTGTGGAAAGGATGGAGCCATGATTGTTTATAGAATAGTGTCGCATTTTGCAACTGGAATAAGCAAAATCATGATCACTTAGACTTTGCCACACCAGGACACTGAGTTGAAGGAAGAAAGAGGAAAGCGAGAGCTGCAGACAGCTTTCATTCAACGCGTAAAAGCAGAGAAAGACACACCTTCTCCAGATTAGTATTCTCAAACTGAGAGCTTTCTTAGATTTTCACCTTCCCTGTTCTTTTCATCTATCCCAGAGTCAACTGGCTGAAGGGAGTTATTTTTCCAAGAGGCATTTAAACAAAGCTTAGACCAGATCTGTAAATAGTGGCTGCAGGAATCCTTTTCTAAAATGCTTGGCCCTTTCCTCTCACTGCCTTCTATAGCCAATGCAAATGTCTATTTGCACACCTTTGTTGTGGGTTTATATTGTAACACCCTTTTTCTTTGAAACTGTTGTATTTAAAATAAGGTTTCATATTATATCAACAAGTAATTAAATTATGTTTGAAAGGTGGCCATATTATGTACCAAAAGTCACTGAAGTTTTCCTTCTAGCTGGTAAAAGTAGGATTTTGCATGACCTCACACTTTTTGTTCTGTAGTTTGTTCTGTTATACGATGGCATGAGTGTGTGTCTTGGATACCGCCATGTACTGCTGTGGGCCTACATTCCAAGCGTTCTCATTGTGTTTATAGTAAATATCAGCCAGGCTCGGTGGCTCAGCCTGTAATCCTGTGCCTTTGGGAGGCTGAGGTGAGTGAATTGCCTGAGCCTGAGGGTTCGAGACCCGCTTGGGCAACTTGGCAAGACCTCATCTCTACCATAAATCAAAAATCAGCCGGGCATGGTAGCGCATGCCTGTAATTCCGGCTAGTTGGAAGGCTGAGGCGGAAGGATCGCCGGAACCCAGCAGGTCGAGGCTGCAGTGGCCCGGAGTGGCCACTGCACTCCAGTCTGGGCGACAGAATGAGACTCCAACTCAAAAAAATAAAAGTAAATATCAGAGACAGGAGCATTTCCAGTAGCAGGCTGACCTGTGGATGACAGCTAGAAATCACTTTTTCTCGTCGCCTCCTCCTGCCCGTCACCCCAGCTTCCCACGGCAGGGAAAGCCCAGGCCTCTCCTCCTTGCCCCACTTTCCTTCTGTAATGTGTACCTAGAGTGTGTGGTTGTCCTCCTTCGAGAGTCACTAAAAATCATTGCATTATCATTGCATTATCACCAAAGGGCATGTCCCAGCACCAATTGCTTAAGATACCAGCATGTTCCATTTCTAGTTTAGAGTCAACCACATAATGAAATCTTAGACTCTTCATGGAGAAAGAGAGCTACCTGAGATGTGGGTTTGTTTTATGGTTTCCCCACTCTTTGTGTGCTATTTGGTTTTGTTTTGAGTGCTTCGTGCTCTTGTAGTGTCTTCTCGCTGAAACAAAATTGAGACGAACTGGACTTACATGGACAAATCATGACGCAAATGTATTTCTTGATTCTTTATCTCTTCAGTTCCAGCAATAATGAATGGTCAACTCTATTTAAAATGCAGATATCTCTCATTCATTTCAGTGGTTTTTTGTTTGCTTGTTTATTTGTTTTTTTACTTTAAGATGAACCAAAATTAGACTTAAGATGTACAGGCATCAGAAAAAAGCAGCACATATGCTCTTGGTGCAATGGCACTCACTGTGAACAAGTGTAACCAGATATTAATATGCAATATTGTTTCCAATACTTTCTAATACACTTTTTTATAATGTTGTGTGTGGTGGTTGTCCAGGTCAAATCTGTTTGTATCCAATACGGCTTTAGGTCTTCAGCTGCCCTCTGGCAAGTGTGTGCACAGGATTGTATATGAGAAAATGCAGTCGTCTTTCCAATCTGCCTCTATGATGATGTTAAATTATTGCTGTTTAGCTGTGAACAAGGGATGTACCACTGGAGAAATAGAGTGTCCTTTTGTACACATTTTGAAATGCTTCTTCTGTAGTGAGAGAACAAATAAATGCAACAAATACTCTGTCTGCCCTATCCCATGAAGTGCATTCTGCTATAAGAGAAAGCCCAACAGCAGAATCTGCTGCAGGCCCCTCCCAGTTAGATCCAAGCGTGTGAGGAGGAAGAGATGGGCCTCCGGACAGTTGCAATACCAGTCGGGAACCTGTATGCCATCGTGTTGCCGGCAGTGCGGTTTAGCTCAGCAGACTGACCACCTCCAGTCTATAACTGCCGGGCTTGGGGATTCTAAGTTACAGTCTGGAGGGTAGGTGGAGGCAGAGGCAACAAGAAATACATTTTCAGCTTTCCGCCGCACACTGCAGTCATGGCACGATGGTGGGAGTGCAGAAGACAGAGTGACCACAGTGACTCTTTTCAGGGACGTCACCTTGCAAAGGCCATGCTCTACGCCAGGGCCGGGCCAGGGCCAGGAGGCTTGTATACTCTGCTGCAGAATGCACTACTGCAAGCCCGCTCTGTAGTGAAAATCCTTTGTCCCTTTGGATGAATAGCCAGACATGATTTGGGTTCAGATCTGGCAAAAAAAAAAAGTGAGGTGACTGACCGAGCTCGGTGGCTCAGCCTGTCATCGCAGCACTTTGGGAGGCCGAGGCGAGTGGATTGCCTGAGCCAGCAGGTTCGAGACCCACCCGGGCAACTTGGCGAAACCTCATCTCTACAATAAATAAATTTTTTAAAAAATTAGCCAGGCATGATAGCGTGTGCCTGTAGTTCTGGCTACTTGGAAGGCTGAGGCAGAAGGGTCGCCAGAGCCCAGCAGGTCGTTGCTGGGGTAGCCGTGAGCATGCCACTGCATGCCAGCCTGGGCGACGAAGTGAGACTCCAACTCAAATACATAAATAATAAAGTTAGGTGACTAATTTCATGTAGCACAACATTAGCTCCAAACAACACAAAACTCTAGTTAAAAAAAAAAGTATTGGATTTCATATCAAGCCCTGGCCCCGAACGTCCCAAAGTGAATTTGCAAAAGAAATCTTCAGCCAAGGCAGTATCTGTAGAACCTTTCGGCCTGCCTAGGTTACCTCACTGAGGGAGTGTGTTGTTTATATGTGTACATAAACATATGATACTCCCATTTAGAAATGTGTCCCACCATTTATCTGTTTCCCAGTGACTGTAGGGCAAAAGAACAGAGAATAACTATACTTAGTTAAAAATACATGGGGCTCAAACTAAGGCAAAACAGTCATTGGGAAGGGTAGCAAGTTGGACAAAAAGGCAAGTAGCTTGTTTATGTAGTTTGTAAATACAGACGATGCCGCCAAGTAGCTCTCAGTTCCTTAGGAAGCTCAGTACATGTGCATGGAACGGTCAGGGAATCAGAATCACCTGGGTGCTTGCTTAAAATGCAGTTTTCAGAGGCCGCCTCCCGAACATTCTGGAGCTGGAGGGGCCTGAGTGCAGCCCACCCACCAGAGCGAGCACTTGCAATGGGAGCTGGGAGAGGAACTTGTTGCCTCAGGAGAGAGGAGGGAGGGTGGGGGAATCTCTGGGGAGAGTGGCGAGGAGATGGGCAGGAGGACCCGCAAAGGAAGTGAGAGCATTGCCCCAGGTGGAAGGAAAGCCAGTTGAGTACATCTTAGGTTTATTCTTATTCAAAAAAGGGGCCCATCTAAAAGACCAATAAAGCAGATAAATGAAGACAGAAGGAGGCAGAGACACCCGGAGGTGTTTAGGATGTATGCAGAGACCCTCAAGGTGGGTGGGCACCGGAGTCAATGGCAGGCAGAGGTGGGACTGGGGAGCAACCTGTAGAGAAGGCAGGGGACTCAGCACCACAGCCCAGACTTCAGCGGGCCTGGTGCTTTGGAAATGCCAAGTACTTGGCTGCATTTTCCTAAGGTGAAAGCTGAAGCCACACTAGGAAGCTGCTTTGTTTTTTCTGCTTTCTGACAAAGTCAAGGACAGGAACAAGGAGGACGGCCCTTGAGCTCTGTCTTCTGGGGCTGCACACCCCCAGTGTCTGGGGAGCCGCACTGCTCGGGCAGGCCATGCCACCCTTCCGCCCCAGGAGTGTCTGGTGGGTCTGGTGGCTCCTGCAGCAGCAGCCGGGCCCTCGTCTGCACCCGTCTTGCCCAGCAGCAGGCCCGGCCGGGGCTGAGCAGATGGCGCTCTGGCGACTCGGTGAGTCGGAGCCATGGGAAGCAGATGCACCCACCCAGTCCCCGGCCTAGGCCCAACTGGAACTGCTGCTGGGGGTGAAAATTTGCATAACAAGGATAATTTGGTACCAAAACTGTCCCCTGCAGTGAGCTGCATGGATCTCGGTACAGTTAACAAATTTCACTTCTTCTTTCCCATGTTTTGTCAAACCAACTAGACGTGACGTTGAGTGTGCGAATGGTCCCGAGGTTTCTGTTTCTCTCCCCGGTGAGTCAGCCCAGCCCCATTTCTCTCAGCCTCGCTGCAGCCCTGTGCCCAAGCGGTGCCTCTCTGCAGCACAGCCGCCACACCCCTGGCGAGAGCCCTGCTCCATCAGCGAGGCCACCCCGTCACCTCTCTCTGCGGGCATGACCACGCCGGAGCTCGAGATGGCACAGGCGCCCCAGGCCACTTCCCTTCAGCCGGCACCCTCTCCCGATGTACTTCACATCGCTGCTGCCCAGCACCTGTGCCAGCTTCCTCATTGCCATCATCCCTCCTGCTTCCTGTGGGCAGAGGGCAGGCCTGGCCCCCAGCAAGGAGGGCGTGTGGTTTCAGGGCCCCTCAATTCGATTCCCCTTTCAGGGCCCTCCTCCCTCATCCCCACCCTAGCGGGCACTGCCCTTTACAAAACCCTCTGTAAATCCCCTCAGCCCGCTCCCACTTCCCACTCTTTCAGCGCCACGATTCCTTTTCTCAGTGAGTGTCATGCCACCCCATGGGAACACAGTGTGTGCTTACATCCACAGATAAGGAATTAAAACAGACACACGTGTGGGTTCGGGGAGGCCTGCCACGATCGAAGCGACCCTGAGACCTGCAGGAAGTTGGCTCGCAATCTCCAGGAATGGGCCTCACTCCAGATGATCCCTCCAGCTTCTCGAGAGGCCTGACTCCCAAGTTTGATCACATCGCAGGGCCCTGTGGTCCTGGGTAGCCTTCCCGAGTCCTGCTGACTGCTGAACTCCTTTTCAACGACGCACAGCTGATTGCACCTATTTTTGGAGCTTTTGTCAAGGTCTCTGTTCCTGGGCCCTTTGTGTAAGTCGTGTCAGGGCTGTCACTGCTTAATGTGTTAGGGGTCTCCCTCCTCCATCGGACTGTGCGCTTGTGGAGGGTAGAGGGGCCCATATTCAAAAAAGGGGCCCATATAAAAGACCAATAAAGCAGATAAATGAAGACAGAAGGAGGCAGAGACACCCGGAGGTGTTTAGGATGTATGCAGTGACCCTCAAGGTGGGTGGGCACCGGAGTCAATGGCAGGCAGAGGTGGGACTGGGGAGCAACCTGTAGAGAAGGCAGGGGACTCAGCACCACAGCCCAGACTTGTGCATCCTGACCTACAATAACAACAGCACATGGTTGGAGCTTCCGTCAAGCTCTCTGGGCTCCCTGAGATCTTATCCTGTCCTAGGTGATGGCCTAGGCCTGCGGCCCATGGCTTTTCCTTCTGAAGCCCCTGCCCATCTCTCTACATCCCCTCAGCCCCGAGAAAGAGGCAGGGTGCAAGAGGATGCTGACTGGGGCTCCCCACGCCCCTCCAGGAGACAGGCAGAGCGATTGGGGTGAGGCAGCTGATGTGGAGGGAAGAGCCGCAGGGCGTGGCGGTCAGGAGCAGCCCCCAGGGGCACAGCAGAGCTCGGCCATGTGGCAGTCAGTGCAGTGGAGCGGGGATTTCCTTCAAGAAGGCCTCTGGGGGCTTTTTCTTTTCCAGTTTAAGCATATTTTTACTCCTGTCAACATGTGTTTGTAGCATGCTCGTTCAAGCACCGCCCTGTCCATGTAGGTCTGTACTCTCCCACCAGCACTTGCCATCCCAGGACCCAGGGCCAAGGCTGGAGACATGAGGACATCAGGTCAATGCCCGGAGGAGCCGGGGGTGAGGCAGCTGGCTACAGCTTCAGGCAAGGGAGTTCAGGGACAAGCTCTGTGCTACTTGACACAGCACAGATGGGACCTCCAGTCCAGCCAGGCTCCATAGGACCAAGTGGCCAAGTGTATCTCAGCTGAATCTTGAAAAACAGAAGGCAGAGAGGAGAAAAACGGAATCATATGAAACACTCAAAGCCAGAGACGGCAGAAAGAGAGGAAGACAAAGGAAAACATAAGAGACACAGAACAAGGGCAACAAATAGATTCGAAAACAGGTACAAATGTAGTACATATTAATCCAGCTGTGTTGATCACTTTAAACATCAACAGACTAAATACACCTATTCAAAGACAGATAGTGTCAGGGGATCAAAAAACAAGACCCAACTATACGCCGTCTATAAGAAGCCAACTTTAAATATAACAACGTGTAGATTTAAAGTAAAAGAGTGAAGAAATACCATGGTGGCACTATCAAAAGACAGCAGGAATAGCTATATTAACTTGAAACAGAGAAGACTTCACAGCAAGCAGAGCTATCAGGAATAAAGGGGAGCACAGGGGCCAATTCTCCAAGAAGACAGAACAATCCTTAACATGCGTGCTCCTAAAGCAAAAAGCATCAAACTAGGAGGCAAAAACGGATAGAACTGCATGTAGAAATAGATGAATCTACCCTAATAATTGGAGACTTCAACACCTTCTATCAGAAATGGGCAGCTCTAGCAGGCAGCAAGTCAGTTAGTACATAGTTGAACTGAAAGACAGGAGTTATTTGGGTAAAGACAGGAAAATGTCAGGCAGAGGCAACAGCGTGAACTTGGGTCCAGCAGCTTGGACATGGACTATTGTGTCAAAGGAAGGCCAGGCTGAAGTGTGGGGCCAGAGTGGCCTGGGAGGGCTTTCAGGGTCCACCAGCCTCTGTTGGTGCCAAGGAAGGCTGGGAGGAAGGGGCCACCACTCGGCTGAAGAAGGGCCTCTTGGCACCACAGCCAAGCAAGAGGTGTGGGGAAGGAAGCAGAAGATGAGCTTCCTGTCCTGACTTGGAGCTGCAGAGCTGTGATGGATGTGTGGGTCCTCGGAGGAAGGGTGGGGAAGGGTGTGAGCACCAATTTCAGGCAGTGAAACTAAGGCCAGGGAAGCAGAGAGCCTTGGTCAAGGTCACAGGGAGTCACTCTCGAGCCACGTTTCCTAAAGCCCACTATGCATCATACAGAAAAGGAGAACAGGCCGAAATAGTTTGGGAAAAGCCATACACTCTTGCCTGCTTCTGGATGTCCACATGAGGTTGGCATTTGAAAAGCCTCTCAGAAGAATGGAATATGGTTTATTGAATCCAGCTTTCCACAAATGGAATTAACCTAAAACAGTTCCTACCACCCCTTTTAAAAAGTACTGTCCATAAACATGTCACCATGGGAAGGGACATACTTTGGAGAAGGGGGTTGTAGAAGAAACCCGCGTGCCAGGGGGAGCCACAGGCAGCCTGTCTCGGTGCTCCCCTGGCCTGGCTGTGGTCCCGGACTGCTGACCTTGGGTCCCTGACATCCCAGCACCACTGCTCCCTTCCTCCTGTGACCGGCCCTGGATCAGGGCTGAGAGCTGAAGTCACCATTCGGCTCACACAGTCACTTACTTAGCCAAAGCTGCCCGCCCCGGGGTGGGGCCAGGTGGCTCCCAGAGCCTGCTCCAGGGGCACTAGGGGAACTTTCTTCTGACTTGCGAAAATCAACCTTTCTGGGAGCGGGGGGCTGGCATGGAGGCTCTTTGTCTGCTGCTCCATGGTGGCAGAGCCAGAGGGTTTCAGAGCTGAGACTGCAGGGCAGCGAGGAGGCGCTTGTTCTCTTGTGCAGAAACAAAGAGGCTTCCTCTGCCGTCGACTCCACTCAGAGTGGAGATGCAGCACCTGGTGCAGGACATGGACAACAGATGTGGGTCCCGAGGGTCTGAGTGGACCACATGAAAAATACAGCATATCACTTCTGTGTGTTTTCCAGTCAGGCCTTGGTGGAAAATCTCATTAGACTCTCTATAAAATGCTTAGAGACTAGGGTAGAAAGGAAAGGGAAGCAGGAGCACTTGATGAGCTTATACTGGACATCAGGCACCATGCTGGGAGCCCTGCTTGGATGCCCTTGTCCTTCTTACCCGGTGTCAGTGTGTCCATTTACCACGATGGGATCCTAAGGCTCAGAGAGGACAAGTCATTTCCCCAGAGCCATACAGTGTTCACAGAGCCTCAACAGCCAGGATAACACAACTTATAATAACAAAGTACCTCGATATTGAGGTGACGTAAGGTCTTAATAATGACCGGGCACAGTGGCTCACACCTCTGATTCCATCACTTTGGGAGGCGGAGGCTGGAGGATTGCTTGAGCCTAGGAGTTCGAGACCAGCCTGGGCAACATAGTGAGACCTCATCTCTACAAAAAAAATCAGTGAGTTAGGCATAGTAGCACATGCCTGTGGTCCCAGCTACTAGAGAGACTGAGGCAGAAAGATTGTCTGAGCCCAGGAGGTGGAGGCTGTGATTATGCCCCTGCACTCCAGCCTGGATGACAAAGTGAGACCCTGACTCAAAAAAAGAAAATCTTAATAATATATCTAATACGTGTCTTTTAAAGTAGAGGGGAAGAAAACATATCAATTACACTAATAAATTATCATTGTTTTCCAAATATCTCCCTACAACCAGATGCCATTAGGTGTTATTCATAGTTGTGTTTGACAGTATACAGACTTTTTCATGTAGTCAATCATTTGGAATCACAAGGCAGAATCTCAGAATTATTTTACTTAAGTTGTTAAACCTCCTCACAATCCTGTATGTAGGGAGGTTGCAGGCAGAGGACAGAATGGTTTGGGGAAAGAGAAACATGATTTAGAAATTTGACAATGCGCTTGGACAATACATGCCTGGGTTTCAATGAAGAAAAACACTATAAGGACTGGTAGCTCAGAAGGAAAATCAGAAGCAGAACAAGTCGTATTTTGGGTGGAAAAATAGCACAGAAAAAGATTGCTATACCACACTTGCTAGTATGTAGTGATTATTTTCAGTGTTTTAGCCAAATGTCAAACAGATAGAGCACAAGCTGCCAAGAGTTCACCTTCGTGGATGAAGTGAGGTGCAAGAATTCAAAAATAATTTCCTCTGTAGACCCGGTCTTATATTACACAAAATTCTCAGCCCCATCCATCATAGGCCGAAATCAAACCTCTACTGTTCATGGCATCTCTGTGTTTTAAAAACACACCCATAAAGCCACACATGACTACAAAGCCTTCCAACATTCTGTGCAGCCCCCACGAGGCATAACACATCATAACACATAGTAGGTGTTCAGTAAATGTGAAAGAACTACAGTCTCTCGCTTCACATCCTGATATCAGCTTTTCTGTGGATCTAAATAGTCCTTGATCTGGAGAGTGGTTGCAGAAGAGGGCATGACAAATGTGTGGCTTTGATTCAACCCTGATAACAAGAGGGCCGGGCACTACTGCACTGACATTTCCAGCCGTCCCCAATATCGACTGAAAAGGAAAGCGTTCACTACCAGGTCTTCCTTCCCAAAGCCTCTGGACAGAAGTTAACTAGCTTTTCCACTGTGTGGCTGAATGGAGCATTCCTCCCAGGGGACACTGACACCCTCATGGAATGAAGATTTGTATGGGCCAGACATAGAAAAAAGGAACATAGTAGTGGCAGTGCTAATAGCAACCCTGTGGCAAAGGAGTCATTGTCCCCATACCTGAGCGAGAAGAACGAGGCTTAGGGAGACCCTCACTGAGGTTCCCTGCTGGTGGGAGCCACAGCTCTCACTACACCCCTGGGGTCTCCGGAACAGCTCAGACTCCTGATAACATGAGCTATGACTCAAATACTGCAGGATTATGTTGAGCCACCAAAAATTAAACCTATTTCTCACCCTAAGGACTACTTGGTCTCTAGAACTCACCGGGTACGTGCCCAACCACATAGGCTGTATATAAGTGCATTGAGAGATTAAACACAGAGTCCCTGAAAAGGCTTGCCTTACAGAAGCAAGAGTCAATACTTGTTCTTGCTTGTTGGCTTGGAGAAACAATATTCATTCCACAGCTGCAACATCGTGATGCCAGCGCCTCTAACACATGGCATTTATTTCATTCCCTAGAGGGAGGGTCTATGAAGAACAGTGCTGCTCCACGTGGTAGCCACTAGCCACTCATGGCTATTCAATTTAAATTAATTAACATGAAAGAGAATAGACAACTCAGTCCCTCAGTTGCAACAGCCACATTCCAAGTGTTCAGATAGCTGGATGTGGCTGTGGCTGCCATATCGGACAGCACAGAGATGAATTCAGACATTTCCATCATCACAGAAAGCTGGGTCCGGTAGTGCTGATCCCACTCCAGGGCCTGCCTTGCTCCCTGGAGTCCCCCCGTGTCTAGCGCACTGTCTGGCACAAGGTAGGAGGTGCCCTGCCACCATTCATTCCCTCCCCAAGCAAGCCAGACATTCCCAGCTTGTTCCTGACGCAGCCTGCCCTGGGCACTGGATCCCAAAGGCTGCCTTCAGTATTCAAAGTGTGCAGCAATGTCCACTTCCTCCTTCTCAACCTGGCGCTTCACTTTGCCTGAAAAGGAAATGACATTTTCACAAAGGCACATTGGTCCCTTTCAAGGTGTTGGCTGGCATGCTGACTCATTTTCCTCAATGCTGAGATGTGCCAGGGATCCCCCAGACCTCCACATTTCCTTTGAGTCTGAGCCCTGGGGGTTCTGGTGGCTCCCAGTCCCCTCATGCCAGTAGCAACCTACAAAACAGAAACTGCAAGGCGCAGAAGCAAGAGGGTGGGATTTCCAGCAAATAGGGAAGGAGTCACTACACCCTGCTGGTAGATTCTTGCAGGATCATCCTCTCAGGAGAAAAAGAGGAAAAAAAGGCAAATCACTTTCCTCTTGCTTCTGCTTCTCCTAAATAAACTGCTTGCCTAATTTCCTTTGCAGTTAGAGAAATGTTCCTTGTGAAAGCCACTATTTCCACACATTCACACACTGTGCAGATTCCGGGGCTCTGGGAGGCATTTGCATTTCCAGGTTCCCTCTGTCCCTGTAGTTTAAGTTGTCCTTGAATTTTCACTTGAAGATAAATCTGGTGCAAGCCACCCCAGGGCAGGCTGAAATCATCAGATTCTTCTTTCAGAGGAGGGTGCTGGCCTCTTCTGGACCCCAGGGGCAGGCGGGATGCAGGTCTGGAAGATTTTGTCTAAAGGCTGGGGATCTCCTCACATGGTCTCACAACCATGTTGTGTCAGGCAACACAGCCACCTGAGCGAGGCAGGCTTCTTTGAGTCACTACTGCAAAATACAGGACTTGAGAAAGCCAGGACCAATCTTATACTTGAGGGCACATTAGTAAGCTGAAGTCCCTTTCCTAATCTTAAATATGCTTGGCTATCTTGTGTCGGTAGGGGTATGAATGGTGATCTATATGGTTAATGATAGCCTCATCTGCTTCCTCTATAAAAGCAGAGACTAAAAAAAACGGTCATTGCAAGAACATTCAATGGGAGAATTCAATGAGATAATATATGTGAAGAAAGTACTTGCAAAACACCCAAGGTCATCAACACATTACCAAGCTCTTTATGAGGAGAGTTGGCTCTGGGCTGAGGATTTAGGACGGCATGGGTGGATGACAGAAATCAGGGAAGCACATGGGCTGAACGAACTGGTCCCTACGCCCTCCTGCGTGTGCACCATTTCCTTGGGCCTGGATGAATCAGAGGACAGTTCACTTAAAAGGGATTCAAGGCACATTTCCCATTTACAGAAGCAAGCATCACTCCAGCAATTCTGCTGCAGATCTCCCGAGTAATAAATGCAGGCCAGAGCATTTTTAAAGTTCAATTAAGTATAAATTTTAAAAAATTAAGTGCACTATATTAGAGGAAAGTGGATAAAAACCAACAACAACAATAACATTTGAGCTTCTTGGCAAAGTAACGGACCAGACGCTTCCTAACGTCTGAGTTGGAATTCCTTTAAAAGCTGTCAAAAGTCAAAGCACTTTCCCGAAGGGCTGGGCACAGTCGCCTCCGAGGCCTGCAGGGAGACAGGAAACCTGAGAGACGCTCTCCACCTAGTGGTGGCGGCGGAGCGCACGC
This sequence comes from Carlito syrichta, assembly GCF_000164805.1. Taxonomy (NCBI): domain Eukaryota; kingdom Metazoa; phylum Chordata; class Mammalia; order Primates; family Tarsiidae; genus Carlito; species Carlito syrichta. The sequence goes on along the minus strand of NW_007246359.1, from coordinate 75,856 downwards.
CTGGGCAGAACAGACAACCGGCCCTCCGTGGCGGGAGGGGGTGGAGGGGAGGGGTGGCCTAAACCACAGGCCCCTGCGAGTGTGGCCCGCGCCCCAAGGAGAGGGCCAGAAGCTGAGCCCAGGGTGGGAACTTACCTAGGCCCCTTATCAAGTGAAGTGTAGACACAAGGTTGCCACCCAGGTAAGTGTGTTTTATCAATATCCTTTGCTTATGACTTGGATTCAAAATTACCCTTAGTCAGCTGTTGTGCCCACTAAAATCAATTATTGCAGAAGCCCTGTTAACACCAGGAGCAGAGATGTCTCCCACACCCAGAGGGGCTGTGCTGACACCCCGCTCTGTGACCAGAACCCTTCTGTCTTGGTGACTGCTCCTGCCTACCCCTACCTGCGGGCCCACCTGGCCTCTGTTGAGCTTCACCCAGGCCTGAGGCAAGGGGTGTAAGGAACCACCTGCACTAAGAGCCAGCTCACAGTGGAACCCTTCCTCCCGTTGGCCCCTTCCCCTTGCTGCCACCGCTCGCAACTCACCGCCTGCCAGCACCAGAGCTGGAGAGGTTGCCCTGGAGAGGGTGGAGGAGAATAACCAGCCACTGGACACCAAGAGATCTAGGCTCAAACTCCAGACCAGCAAATGGTGAGTTAGGTGAGTCTGGGCCTGTTATTTACCATCTGTGGGGGATGTTGCACCACGATCTCTGCCTTAAAAGGGGGCTGTGGAGATGCAATGAGATGGCATAGGAATGATGTAGTGCCCAGCATGGAGAAGTCACTCGGGGAAAGTGTCTTCCCCTGGCCCCTTAGCCTCCCTTCCCCGGCCCCTCAGCCTCCCATTCACTCCCACACCCTCAGCACTATTTAGATCCTACCATCCGATGATCAAAATGGACTCATTTAGAAGTAAAGTAGGTCAGGCTCAGTTTTCAGACAGAGAGATCTGGGAGCACAACTGTGAAGAGCTGTGGGGAAGACAAGCCCCATTTGCAGTCTAGACCTTCACCCAACGTCCAAGAATGTTCCTCTCCCTAGTATATCTCCATGAAATAAGGCATGATTGCACAGGAAGAATATTTTCCTCATGATTAATCTCTTGTATTTATGAACAGTGACCTAAATTTATACAAATCATTCAGCACTGTTTATACCAGCTTTGTATACCAAAAACTAGAAACAACCCAAATATCCATTGACAAGGATGTATAAAAAATCATGACATATCCATACAATGGATACTATTCCTCAATGAAAAGAATGATTACTATATGCAATAATGTGAATGAACCTCAAAATAATTATGTTCTGTTAGAGAAGTCAGCTGAGAAAGATTACATACTGTGTGATTCTGTTTATGTAAAGTACTAACAGATGAAAACCAATGTCGAGTTCAAGAAAGCAGTTCAGTAGTTGCCTGGGGTTGGGAATGTGGTGGGCCAGGGAGCAATTCATGGGAAGAAGGAATTACAAAAGAACACACGGCAAATTGGGGGATTGTGGATGTGTACTTTATTTTGATTGTGGTACATTTATTTAACATTAAATTGTGCATTTTACATGGGAGCAGTTAATTAATTGTATTTCAATTATACTTCAATAAAGCTGTTTTAAAAAGCAAGGTATCTACCTACACACGCATGTTTATAGCAGCACTATTCACAATAGTGAAAACATGGAACCAACCGTGCTGCCCATCGAAATTGAACTGTATTAAAAAAACGTAGTACATATACACAATGGAATATTATACAGCCATAAAGAAGGACAAACATATGGACTTTGCAGCAACTTGGACGGATTTGGAGTCAATCATACCCAGTGATCTATCACAGAAACAGAGAACAGAGTACCATGTGCTCTCACACATAAGCAGACCTTGAACAATTATCATAATACTCTAAGACTTGGCAGTAGTGGGAACCTGCCAGGGGAGGGAGGATGGGATTAGGTGTAGAGGGAAGCTGCCAGCAGAGGGAGGGGCCCACCTCATCCACAAGGGTACCTGTATAATGAACATTTGTATACCTAACCCTGAATTGTACCTCACATCTTTAAAATAAAATTTTTTTTAAATTATGGTAACTAACTGGGATGAAATTATTTTGAAACTTAACCTGATCTTTGAGAGCTTTTCAGAGAATGTTTCTGACTTTTCTGGAGGCCCTTTAGAGCTGACACCAGCAGCCTCTGGCAAATATGCAGAAGCTAGGATCCAGTCATGGAGCCCCAGGACAGGCAGCTGATCTGGACTCACAGATGTTGATGTGCTGCTCAGACCACATCTGAGGCAAGTTTTTATTTTTGAATTACATTTACTTAATTATTGACTTAGGACTCACTTAAGTTCAGACATCCTTTGAGATGATTTTAAATACCTAACAGTTCCCAGGATTAGGCATGCAAGAAATCACATTTGTTTTCTTTCTTTTTTATTTTAGTGGTCTATTTTATCTCCAGGCCTTGTCATATTAAGCTGGCAGAAAATCAGCATCAGTAGTCCTGGGGATCCCTTACTCGGGCTACCAAACTCCTGGGGCCTCACACAGTGCCCAGGGACTGAGTCCCTACGTCAGCTGCCAGTTGCCCATCTGCTGACTTCTGCTTGGGCTTCTCAGACCTTGCTGGCTCACTTGCTCTGGGGCCATGCTAAGCTGAGGACTCACTGGGGAGGTATCACCAATCATCCTGTCATATTGTGACTCTATCCCTCTGAAGTCTCGTCAATCATTGTCTTAGGGCATTGCCAAAAAGCTACAACAGTAGATCTTTTTGTTTGTTATAATTTTTAAAAAGTGTTTTAAATTTAATTTTGTCTTTAAAGATGTAGGGTGACAGTCGATCTCTCTTTCTGTCCCCTTATCTCTCTTCTCTTCTCTGTCCCCCTCTCTCTCCTGCCTCCAGTTCACTGCTTTTGTCTGAAGGGAATCCTTCTTCCTCTTCTATTTTCCCCTGGATCACCCCCTCTTTCCTCCTCACACACTATTTCCTTTATTAGATTTAGAAAGCCTGTCTTAAATATCCTCCTGGGCAAGAAACTACAGACTTAGCTACCTGTTCTGGAACAGAAAGGAGACAAGAGAGTGGGAAAAATAAATGAACATCTCAAAAGTTATCCTTCCACCTATAATAAAAGATATCTTTAAAAAATCAATACCAGAGCTAATATAAATTAGAACAGATGGTAAAAATGAGGTGAACACACACATACAAGTACATGTGTGTATACATATACATATATACATGTGTGTACACACACACACACACACACGTGGTGCCAAAAAAAGTATGCACATTTTAAGCATGACATTCACTCAAAAGATGGCATTAATTAAATGAATGCTAGCGTCACCATGCGACAGACAGGACAAAGAAAATGGCGGAAACACAGAGTGCATGTCATACTACACGTTGCTACTGTAACTTCGAAAAGTAATACATAGATAATATTGTTTAAAATGTGTATACATTTTTTTGACACCCCCGGTATATGATTTTTGGTTCGATGCTCCCTGGCAAATGTTACTGGTTCCATGAGTTTCCTTTTAGGATAATATAATGTTCACAGCACTTTGCTCTGAGAGAAATTTCTTCCTTCATGGGTCTTCAAATAGGAGACCTTGTATATTTGTTAAACTTGAATTTCCAACCTTGCCTTCATAATAGGATCACTAGGTACTTTCAAAAATGCTGAGGCTCAGGACCCATGCTGAAGCAATGCCATTAAATGTCTGAGAGTAGGACCTGAGAGTCTCTGGTTTTCACAGTTCCCCAGGTACAGCAGGGACCAGGAACCACTGACATAAGTGACTATGTCCTTGGCAAGCCCTCCCATCACCACTTAAGTTTCTCAAGGCTTCTCCCTGTTAGGTAGTCCAAGGTAAACCAAAGGCCTGATGTCAAAAAGTACCCCAGAGGTCAAGTCTGCCCCAGAAATGCAGTCCTCTGGTTGTCTGATCCAGCAATAAACCAGGACATCTGGAGTGTAACATCCAATTTGTGTCACATGAGAAAAACCAGCTTGTGGAAGACCAGTCACCCTGTTGCATGGCCAGGAACCAGAGACACTCTTGGTGAAAGAAGTTTGGACTCTGGGAGGCATTGTCCCCAAAACCGTCCCTTTCACACACGGTCTGCAGGCAACAAACACTAGACTATGAACTGTTTCCGGACAGGTGCCAAGTCTCATTCATCTTTGTACCTCCATTGATGCTGGTAGTTGTCAATAAATATTTATTTGACTAATCACTGTGACCAAGGGATGAGGCTGATTCCATGTGAACCCAGAAGGAAGAAGTGGAACAAAAGATGAAAACTAGAGAAAAATTCCACAATGAGAGATGGCTGTAAGATGCCTGGGAAGTTATCGTATTCTATGTCATCAGAAATATTCAAGTATTCTCAGAACCATTCATAGAAGTCTGTTCTATGAATTTTCTGTTTGAGAATGTGTGAACATCAAAGCAAGTTGATAATCTTTGGTAATTCATTAACAACCATGTTGTAGTATAGAATAGACCCTTGACATTCACAAGCAATTTGGGCCGAGGGAGATGAAAAGATCCCCAGCTTCACAAATACCACCAAATAGGGCATCCTACTAAAATTCTGAGTGATGAGGAGCAGAGATTAGTGAAGCAAATGGCCCCTTTTATTCTATGCTGACCTTTTAGGCAAAAAAGACTGGCCATCACACACAATGCCCCCATGAAAGTCCATGCCTCAGCAAAACCTTTGACTCATGACACAAGGCACTTTCATGCTGCCTCATTCTATTAGTATTACAGATTAAAATAAGTGACAGACAACTAATGTGAGAAGTCTCAAAACTAAAGAGTTGAGGGAAGATATTTAGCAAGGATTTTAGCCCTAAATTCAGACTTTGGTTTGAATGGGCTTGAAGCCATTGGTTGAATTGTTGATATAATTATTACAGTCAGGTTATCAAATCTCTCATCTGTAGGATAGGGATAATGATTGTTAATTTAAATGATCCAAAAGAGAAAAGGGAATGAATGGCTGTGTTCTTTTAATGTCATACTGGAACATAGTTCCAAGGATTATTTAACTCTCTATGAGAATCTATTTGTGTTTAGCCTTCTATGGCCATTGATTCAGTCATAGACTCTGTGAAGTTACTTGTACACTTGTATATCTTGTCCTGTAGAGATACAAATTATTTCTGCCCAATAATAAAGATAACTCAAAAGTTATGACTTCATTGTCCTAAATACATTGACAAATTTTGTTTTTAACTTAGCAAACCTATTACAACATTACTTTCCTGGTTGCCTACGTATATTCAGCCTTTAAAATGACGTTTGAATCAGTTCAACATCTTGATCATTGTCTTATCAATTAAATAACTTTTGCTAAGACCCGATTGTTTTTGTGTGTAGTAGGTTGAATGGTGTTCCTCCAAAATTCACATCCGCTAGGATCCTCAGAATGCAACCTTATTTGGAAGTAGGTTCTTGGCAGATTTAATTAAAGACACAGAGAAGAAATCATCCTAGACTTAGGGTAGGCTCTAAATCCAAAGACTGGTGTCCTTATAAGAAGGAAATGACGCAGACAGACACACAGACTCATAGGGAAGAAGGCCATGTGAAGACAGAGGCAGAGATTGAAGTGAAGAGATTGAAGTGACAGCCAAGAAACACTAGGAGCCACCAGCAACTGGAAGAGGCAAAAAACTGATTCTTCCTAGAGTCTCCGGAGAAAGTATTGCCCACCAACAGCTAGACTTTGGACTTTGGTCCTCCTTAACTTCGAGAGAATATATTTATTTTGTTCTGATCATCTGTTACTGCAGCCCTAGGAAACTAGTCCAAAATTTGTCAGAATCAAGTTTCAACTCTTTAAAAACTACACTCTCACATAGTAGTATTTACCTCATAGGACGATTGTTCTGATTAAATCATATAATGCATATAAAGGGCTTAGCAAATATATGCAGCACAGTAAGCACCCAATAAATATTAGCTATTATTAATGCAACAGGTGACAAGTCAAGTTTTGGATGGAAACTGATGATTCAGGAGAATGCCAGCAGCTTCAGCATTTGGATGGATGCTGAAATTTCTCAAGTCAGACTCTTCTTTAGCTCTCAGAGCAGTAGGAACACCAAGGTGTGGCTGGATGCTCTGTACCCGTGCTCCTACCCCATGCCCAAAGCAAATGGTGCCCAGTTTCAAGGCCAGTTGTTCTACAGTCTTCACCATGGCTTTGCCTGGCTCCTGGGGTAGGAGATTATCTTTAAGAGGGTGACTTTTCTGGCTGCAACCACCTCAGAGCAGGAAAGGAAGAATTTTTACTGTGGTTGCAAGGGTTCTTTGAGGACTTGAAGCAATCAGATCTGGGCTTAGGGTAAGAGGACAAGGTTAAAGGATTCTGTGTCATAAGGTAAGCAGCCTGCTGCAATATGTAGACTGAGAGTGAGTGATCTGGCTGAGATCTCCCCAGCAGGCCTGGGAGACTCCATCCAGTTTGGGGTCAAAAAACTCAAGAAACAGAAATTTGTCTATTTCATTTTATGCTGTCCATTTTATGCACCATAACGTCTCTCTATGGGCCACAACATTTCCACAGTCTGTTAAACTCCACAGCTTGGTCTTAGCTGCTCTTTGGCATCTTAGGGGAGAGTCCTGGGCCCACACATTTAATGGAGCATTGAAAGCAGTGCCGCCCCCTTGCATTGTCAATAACTTGTCCTCATGGGAGATAAGCACAATGGAGAGAGCCTGTCATTTTGTGGACCAGCACTGGCAGCACCAAGTCTCTGTGCTGAACTTGCTGTCCAAGCAGTCTTCCCTCATATCATGGGCCATCATGTCATATTATTGTTCTTCTTGTGAAGAGAACCACCCAAACTAATGGTGCAATGCTTTCCTAGTGGCAGCATTCCAAGTCTATCTTCTCTTCAAGGAAGAAAAATGTGAGTGCCAGCCGGGCTTGGTGGCTCAGCCTGTAATCCCGTGCCTTTGGGAGGCTGAGGTGAGTGAATTGCCTGAGCCCGCGGGTTCGAGACCCGCCTGGGCAGCGAGACCTCATCTCTACAATAAAAAAAAAAAAAAAAAAAAAAATCAGCCGGGTGTGGTAGCGCATGCCTGTAATTCCGGCTACTTGGAAGGCTGAGGCAGAGGGATCACCGGAGCCCAGCAGGGTGAGGCTGCGGTGGCCGGGAGCGGCCACTGCACTCCAGTCTGGGCGACAGAGTGAGATTCCAACTCAAAAAAAAAAAAAAAAATGTGAGTGCCTCAAGTCCCCTAAGCTTGGTGAAGGAGGTATTAGAAACATCAGTGGGGAAGAAAAATTATTCAAAAAATTGTATGGAGATCACTGGTGAGTTAGCTAATAAAATGCATTTAAATATCATTAGGACACTTAGAAATAGTATTGAAAAGGCTCTGCTGCATTTCACATGCCACATTATATCTCATATTTCATACGCCTTGTTATATTTTCTCTTCTCTTTGCCCCTAATTCTTGCATCCTGTAGATCAATGCTGTCCAATAGATCTCTCTGTGATGGAAGAAAGGTTCTATATCTGTACTGTCCAATACAGAAGCCATCAGCCACATGTGCCATTGAATGTGGCTAGTCAACTAAGACACTGAATTTTTATTTAATTTTAATGAATGTAAGTTAAATAATCACATGTGGGTAGTGGCTCCTATGTTAGACAGCACAGCTATAGCCAGACCTGAAGCAATTACTTGTTATGGTGCATCTCCTCAAGAGATTTATTTCTGTAGTGATATCTAATTATTTTGCTTTGCCACACTAATGTTCTTTGAGTTTTTGCCAGGTGAGATTGATTGTATGTTTAATGTTAAGTGATACATCTCTACAGCACTTAAATCTGGGCATTGTGGCTAAGCTCCCTCACTTCTCCTGAGAGATGTGAAGCAAAGAAAATCTGCAACTTGGCTGAAATAACTTGTCATACTCATTTGAAGTCGGACACTTAGCATGTCCACAGACATATTATTGAAGTGACATTTAATATCACTTGTATTCAAACAACATACCTGCTTTCTTCCCTGGACTCTATTCTATCCCTTACCACTGTGGTGGCTACTGCTGTTATCCTGGTTGTATGTGTTTCCCTGAAGGCTCTTGGCAGCTCTGGGAGCCGAGCGCCCTCTGTGGTACAGGCCTTAAGCCTCTGATGGGTACATCAGATCATTCCTATTCCAGTTTTGACTGGCAAGCACAGAGTGCCACTTAGACTCACTTGTGGCACATTTTAGATAGGCTCCCATAAGAGAAAGGCTTCCATGCAGGGTAAACGCCTACTAATAAACCTACCAAATAGACTTGTTTTTCCCTTCAAAAAATGGAGATGACATTGATAATATGTTATGCATATGTGCAATGCTGTCACTTGAGGGAAGTGGTAGGAAGTACAAAAGAACTCTATACTAACTTTGCAACTTTTTTGAGCCTGAAAGTTTTCAAAATAAGAAAGTATTTAAAAATGAATAAGTATGAGATATTTTAATAAGACGAAAAAGATGAATGAACCAGCACGTTTCTAGTAAGCAGTAGGGTCCTTAAGTTTTGTTTTGTTGTTTTTTTTTATAACAGCTAATGCAAAAACACCCTGGCATCTATGGAGGTAAACCATAAGTCTTTAACTATGAAACTTTTAGGAATAAATACATATGGTTAGCAATAAACTGATGAATAGTGCAATGTGTTTACATTTGGGGCCCCAAACACAAATGTGCTAGAAATATCACTTTACTGGGCTTATTAGTTATTTATTGGTACATACAATTCATTCCAAAACTTGGAAGCTTAAAACATGAAACATTTCATATCTAGCAGTTTCTGTGGGTCAGAAATCCAGGTTCATTTAACTGCGTTTTCTGACTCAAAGTGTCTCACAAGGCTGTAACCAAGTTGCTTGGGCTGACGTCTTATCTGAAGAATCAACTAGGGGAGGATTCACTTCCAAGCTCATTTCACGATAAGCTCCTCTTGGGTTATTGGGCTGAGATCCTTAATTCCTTGTTGGCTGTTCCTTGGCATGGGGGCCTCTCTAGGGGACGGTTCATACCACAGCAGCTCGTGCCCATCAGAGTGAGTGAAAGAGCGAGAGAGAATGAACAAGCTGGAAGCCACAGTCTTTAAGCTGATCATGGAAGTGAGATCTTATCACTTCTTCTGAATTCTGTTCATTAGAGAAAATCCCAACTCCCAAACACAATCAAGGTGAGATGACACAGAAACAGAAACTGCAGAAAGCAGAGTTCATGGAAACCACCTTACAGTCTGTCTACCTGCATTTACCCTCTGCCTCCCAGCGAATCACAACCCTGCAAAATACATTCATGCCTCCCAGGATCCCCAAATGTCTCATCTCATTTAAGCATCAACACAAAATCCAAAATTTTATCACCTAAATCAAGTCCAGGTTCAGACAAGACTCCTCAGGTGTAGTTCCTTAAGTACTGTATCTGGGCACCACCTACCCTTGATCTGTGGACCTGTGAAGCAAAAGAGATGAGTGATCTGGCCTCATCACACCGGCTTTGTCTATTACACTCCTCAAAATTCTTCCAGCCTCCCACCATGACCTGCCTCCAACACCACTCTCCCATTGATAGGTATTTTTGACAGTCACCATTCACTCACAGATCCCAAAATCTGATTAGTTCTTGAGTACTGCATAACAAATGACCACAAATATAGCAGCTTAAAGTAACACTGTGTCTGTGGGTTCAGGGTCCAGATATAGCTTAGCTGGTTTCAGGGTCTCACCAGACTGTGACCAGTGTCAGTCAGGTTGTATTCTCTTCTGGAAGATCAACTGGAAAAGACACCTCTTCCAAGCTCAACTGGGTTGTTGGCAGAATTCATTTCTTTGTTATTATAGAACTGAAAACTTCAGAATTTTGCTGCCTGTTGGCCAGATATAGCCCTTAGCTCCCGGAGGCCACCTGCCCACGTGGCCCTCACTATAGGCAGTTTCCAACACAACAGCTTACTTCTTCAAGACCAGCAGGAGAGTGAAAACAGATCTTCTATCGAGATGGAATTTTACACACCACCGCATGGGAGCCACATCCTATGACCTTTGCCACATGCTATTGGTTAGAAACAGGTCCCAAGTACCCACTACATACAAGAAAGGGGCAGACAAAAGTTGTGAATGCCAGGAAGCAGGGATTATGGAGGCCACACCAAGGTCTGTCCACACTGGTCTCATCAGAAAAGTCCCAAAATATTGGGAAGTTTCTCATAATGACAGAGAAAATCTTCCTAAAATTTGCATTTTATTTTGGAAGCTTACATTTTGCTTTTTTGCAGTGAATACTGTCAGCTGTTTTCCTTGAAGTGACAAGCTCACTCCATTCTTACAAGATAATGTTTGCCAAAAACTTAAGTCTGAATAACCATAGTTTGCCTGTCCTTCTCAGTAAAAATGGTATTTCATATAAAAAGTGGCTAGCTTACCTTGTGATTCAAACAATTGCTAAATGCTTTTCCTCAAATGGCTGGGCTCGGTGGCTCAGCCTGTAATCCTGCACTTTGGGAGGCCAAGGTGAGTGACTTGCCTGAGCCCGCGGGTTCAAGACCCACCTGGGCAACTTGGCAAGACCTCATCTCTACAATAAAAAAAAAAGAAATACACACTTCATTCTGCCATAGATGTGCTCTACTTCTACTCCCCGTTTTGTCTCACAAAATACTAATGATGTGCTCTCAGGGGTTGAGATTATTTAAAAACTAACTTTAATTGCTTCTTCAAGGATAGTCTTAAACAAAACTGGCATTAAAAAAAGCTGAGAGAGCCGGGCTCGGTGGCTCAGCCTGTAATCCTGCGCCTTTGGGAGGCTGAGGTGAGTGGATTGCCTGAGCCCGTGGGTTTGAGACCCGCCTGGGCAGCGAGACCTCATCTCTACAATAAATCAAAAAATCAGCCGGGTGTGGTAGCGCATGCCTGTAATTCCGGCTACTTGGAAGGCTGAGGTAGAAGGATTGCCGGAGCCCAGCAGGTAGAGGCTGCGGTGGCCAGAAGCGGCCACTGCACTCCAGTCTGGGCGACAGAGTGAGACTCCAACTCAAAAAAAAAAAAAGCTGGGAATGTGTCACAATGAGGAAGACAATGGCTACTAGTGCAGCGGGAGTCACAGTAATGATTCAGGCTGGGCACCAGCAGTTTTATCCCTTATTTATTTTTATCATCATTGGTATACACAAATATATACACAAGAAAAAAGCAAGTAATATCTAAGTTCTAACTTTGCATACCCCCTAAAAAAGGCTCAAGAGCACAGTGGTCTGTAAACCACACTTTGAGAACTTCTGATATGAAAGAACAAGTAGATAAAAAACAAATGTGAAAGAGCATAATCACACAATTCATGACTCTGTAAAATTGGGAAGATACTAGAAAAAAATCAATTTAGTGCTTCACATCATATTAAACACAAAAAATATCTGGACAAAAAGGTAAGTGGAGAATGTAAATATGAGATATACAAGATATTTCACTCCTGACTAGAAAGCAGCTTTCTAAATGGAAAGCAATATAAGCCGCCATAAAACCCTGATTTGAAGGTTTGACTAATAAAAAAAAAAAAATCTGCTCCCAGGATGGTTGCCCCTTTTATTTCAATCTAACTATCCTCCAAGATGCTCTAAACCCCAAATCCTATTATGACTTGAAATAATTTCAAGAATGCTATTCAAAGGCTGCTGGTTTATACTACTTAAAATGTTGCTCACAGCCGGGCTCGGTGGCTCAGTCTGTAATCCCACTCCTTTGGGAGGCTGAGGTGAGTAGATTGCCTGAGCCTGCGGGTTTGAGACCCGCCTGGGTAGCGAGACCTCATCTCTACAATAAATCAAAAAAATTAACCGGGCATGGTTGCGCGCACCTGTAATTCCGGCTACTCGAAAGGCTGAGGCAGAAGGATCGCCGGAGCCCAGCAGGTCGAGGCCGCGGTGGCTGGAGCGGCCACTGCACTCCAGTCTGGGCGACAGAGTGAGACTCCAACTCAAAAAAAAAATATTGCTCAGAATTTTTCTGTTTTTTAAATTTTTTTATTTTAAAGATGTGGGGTACAATTCAGGGTTAGGTATACAAATATTCATTATGCAGGTACCCTTGTTGATGAGGTATGCCCCCCCATTCCCTTGGCAGTTTCCCATTGCTGCCAATCCCACCCCTACCCAGCAGTTTCCCACTACTGCCAATCCTTTTCTTATAGTATTATAGTAACTGTACAAGGATCAATTATGAGTGCAAACATGTGGTACTCAGTTCCTTGTTTCTGTGAGAGATCACTCTATTATAGACTCTAAGTTCATCCAAGTTGCAAAGTTCATAATTTTGTCCTTCTTTATGACTGCATAATAGTCTATCATATATATGTACCACTTTTTAAAAAAATCCCATCCTCTTTTGAGGGCAGTATGGTTGGTTCCATGTTTTACTATTGTGAATAATGTTGCAATACACATGCATGTGCAGTTATGTTTTTCATTGAGTGATTTGAGTTCCTCCAGGTATATTCCCAGTAGGGGGATTGTGGGGTCATATATCTTTTAGGAATCATCACACTGTTTTCCACAGAGGTTGTACTAGTTTACACTCTCCACAACAGTGTGGAAGTGTTCCTTTTCCCCCACATCCTCTCCGGCATCTGTTGTTTTTTGAGTTATTGATGATGGCCATCCTGACTGGAGTTGGGTGGTATCTCAGTGTGGTTTTAATTTGCATTTCTTTGATGACTAGTGAGGCTGAGCATTTTTCCATGTATCTGCTGGCTGCTCATATGCCTTCTTTTGAGAAGTGTCTCTTCATATATTTTGCCCAGTTATAATGGGGCTGTTTTTTTTCTTTTCAGCATGTTTGAGTTCCTTGTAGATCCTACATGTTAGCCTTTGTCAGATGTACAGTTGGCAAATATTTTTTCCCAGTCTGTGGGCTGTCTCCTTGCTCTCTTGATGGTTTCTTTGACTTTGCAGAAGCTTGTCAATTTGATGAGGTCCCATTTGTCTATCTCATCTCTTGTGGCATGGGTACTTGGGGTTTTGATCAGGAATTGGTTGCCAGTTCCAATTTCCATAAGGGTGTCTCCTGCATTTTCTTAGGTTATTATAATCGGAGGTTTTATGTTTAGGTCTTTGATCCGTTTAGAGTTGATTTTTGTGTATGGTGATAGGTAGGGCTGTTGTTTTAATCTTCTGCATGTGTTCAGCCAGTTTTCCAAGCACCATTTATTGAATAGGTACTCCTTTCTCCATTGGTTGATGGTGGAGACTGTCGAGATGAGTTGGTTGAGAAATGGAGGTTTTTGTTCCGGAATCTCTATCCTGTTCCATTGGTCTATATGCCTTTTCTTATACCAATACCAGGTTGTTTTGAATATTGTAGCTTTATAAAGTTTAAAGTCCGGTGTGTGATACCTCCTGCTTTGTTTTTGTTTTGTTTGTTTGTTTTTGCTGATTGTTTTGGCTATTCATGGTTGTTTATGTTTCCATATGAAAATGGTACTGTCATTTCCAGGTCTGAGAAGAATGCTGCTGGTAATTTAATGGGCACTGCATTAAATCTGCAGATCCCTGAGGCAGATAGAGAGATAGAGACCACCCTGCAACAAACAATCCATGAAATTATCCAAAAAAACTTCCCTCATCTCATCAGGGATGTGACCATTCAAACACAGGAGATTCAGAGAACTACTGCAAGACAACAAATGAAAAGACCAACTCCTAGACACATAGTAATTCATGTACACAAAGTAAGTATAAAAGAAAAAATTCTAAAGGCAGCAAGAGAGAAAGGTCAGACTACCTACCAGGGAAGACCAATTAGAATAGCAGCAAATTTATCTAAGAAACACTTCGGGCTAAAAGGAAAGACTGGAGAGTTCAATATTCAAAGTTCTCAAAGATAAACAATTGCAACCAAGAATTACCTACCCAGCTAAGTTTCATCAGCAATGGAGAATTAAAATCCTTCCCAGACATTCAATTCCTGAGTTGACGTTGCCTCCAGACTAGCTCTACAAGAAACACTTAAGAAAGTATTAAACACAGAAGAAAGAAAGAAAGAAAGAAAGAACGACAATGCCCTTCCCAAGAATGTAGGAAAAAGATTGAAAACACACATAAATCAACTCAAAAATCAAAAGAAAAACAAACAGCACCAACAACAACAAACTCTGTAAGAACCTTATAAACTCTCACTTCTCAATAATTAGCCTGAATGTGAATAGACTAAATGAAGCACTGAAAAGATGTAGAATGGCAAATTGGATACAGTATCATCATGCAACAATGTTGTCTCCAAGAGACTCATCTCACCAGGAAAGACACTCATAGACTCAAAGTAAGAGGATGAAAAACAAATGTCCCAGCAAATGGAACACAAAAGAAAGCAGGAGTTGCGATCTTAATATCAGACAAAATACCCTTTAAGCTATGAAAAATTTAAAAAGATACAGAAGGTCACTACATAATGATAAAAGGTTCAATCTAGCAACAAGAAATAGCCATCCTAAATATATATGTACCCAACATAGAAGCACCAACTTTCATAAAGCAGCTTCTAGGTAAACTAAAAAAAGGATATTGAGTCTAACACTATCATAGCTGGGGACTTAAATATCCCACTAACAACCCTAGACAGATCATCAAGACAAAAAAAATCAACAAGGAAATCTGGAACCTCAACGTGATGCTTGACCAAATGGACTTAATTTATACCCAGAATACTCCACCCAACAACCTATACATTCTACTCATCACCATATGGAATGTACTCTAAGATCGACCACATCCTTGGCCATAAATCAAGAATTTTTCAATTACATAATTTCTTGCGTTACACTAAGCCAGAGCTTCTTAAATTGTAATGTGCATTTGAATTGCCTGGGAATCTTGTTAAAATGCAGATTCTCAGGGCAGTGGGTCTGTGGTGGGTCTCTAGTTAAGGAGGGTGCTGTTGATCCATGGAAAACACTTCACATTCCCTAGAAACTTAGGTGCTGAAGAAAATAAACTTCTGGGGGTCTTGTTAAGGTTATGAGTTCTTACTTTCTTTTAATCCTATATTGTTCGCTGCTGTTCTTATAAGAATTTGTTCAGCACCTAATAATCTTGCCCTCCACAATTGTCCGTCATCTGGAGACCCAGTTGAGTCAAGCATGGTATATCCACTCAGTGGAAAACTATGCACTCCTAAAGAGTGTTTAGGAATGTGAAGTTCTGCTAATAGTGTATATTTAGGTTTTCATGATGATTGTATCCAGTGTAATTCAGCTATATAAAAATATACTGTGTGTGCTGGGAAAATTGGATAGCCACATGCAGAATCTTTTTATATACAAAAATTAACTAAAGATGGATCAAACACTTAAATATCAGACCTGAAGCCATAAAACCTCTAGAAGAATATCTAAGAAAAACTCTTCTGGACATCAGCCTAGGCAAAAGATTTATAGCTAAAACCCCAAAAGCAAATGCAACTTAAACAAAAATAAGCAATTGGGAATTAATTAAACTAAAAAAGCTTCTGCACAGCAAAATAAGTAATCAACAGAGAAAATAGGCAGCCTACAGAATGGAAGATGGTATTAGCAAACCATACATCTGATAAAGGACTAATATCCAGAATCTACAAAGAATTCAAACAAATTAATAAGAAAAAAAGCAAATAATCCCATTTAAAAATGGGCAATTGAGATGAACAGACATCTCTCAAAAGAATATATACAAATGACCAACAAACATGAAAAAATGCTTAACCTCACTATCATTAGGGAAATGCTGATTAAAATCACGAGATACTACCCTCCACCAGTCAGAATGGCCTTTATTTTAAAAATCAAAAAACAATAGATGCTGGAGCAACTTTGGAGTAAAGGGAAAACTTATACACTGTTGGTGGGAGTGTAAATTAGTACAACCCCTTTGGAAAGTGGTATGGAGATTTCTCAAACAATTAAAAGTAGATCTACCATTTGATCCAGCAATCCCACTACTAGGTATCTACCCAAAGGAACAGAGATCGTTATATTAAAAAAGACACTCACACCTGCATTTTCATTGCAGCACGATTCACAATTGCAAGGATGTGGAATCAATCTAAATGCCCACCAACGGATCAGTGGATAATGGAAATGTGATAAATATACACTATGGAATACCATTCAGCTATCAAAAGGAATAAAATAATGTCTTTTGCAGCACCTTGGATGGACTGGAGAACATCATACGAAGTGAACTAACTCACGTGTTTTCATTTATAAGAAGCTAAACTAAGGATATGCAAAGATATAGAAAATGGTACAATGGACACTGGAGACTCAGAAAGGGGAAGAGAGGAGTGGAATGACCAAAAAAGCACCTTTTGGGTACAATGTGCACAGCTGAGTGTGATGGGTACTCAGAAAGCCCAGACCAATAACTATTTGTACCCCTCGAAGCTATTGAAATAAAAAATAATAAATAAATAGTATATTATGTATTTATGTGTGTACACAAAGAAAATGACCTGGAAAGAAATGCACCAGAACTTTCTGAGTTGTGAAACTGTGTATGTTTTCTTCTCCCTTTCATATTGTGTACTTTCAAATTTCCTTCAATGAGCATATATTATAATAATTAAATGTATTATATGCATTAAACTTTTTAAATTAAGATTAATCTTTGGAAATAGAAGAATCTGTGGTAGGAATTCATTGCAGGGATCCCTAAGGAAATTTTTAACTATGGTCTCAAAGTGATATTTTCATAAAAGTAAATTTTCTGAGTTTGAGTTATTTCTCTTAAAAAGGCATTAAAATGCCTTATTTCACTACATACTAATCAGTGAGATTCAAATAATATTTGAACAGAAATAAAGACAAAAAAATCAGAGAAAAAAAGGAAGCGAGAGTGGGAAAAAAATTTAAGTTTTACCATGTATTAGTCACATACCTTATATTTCAATTTATATTTCTCATTTACATGTTTATAGTAAAAAATAGAGAACACTGTCATAATGAAAAATAAAACCCAGGGAACATGAAAAAAGACAAAGAGCACAAAGATTTTTAAATTCTAGTACCTTTTAGAGTCAGTTTAAGTTGTTTTATTTTTTGAGCCTGGGCCTGTATTTACTTTTATGGTTACCTTATAAAATGTGTTCTTGCTTCTCATGCAAAATTCAGCTTTGTCTGTTTAGTATATTTTCTTCTGCTTAAAATTAGTAACTGCTGGGCAAAGTAACTTCTGCCTGTGGAGGATTGTTTGAGGCCAGGAGTTCGAGATCAGTCTAGGCAACACAGCGAGGCCTCATCTCTACAAAAACATGTAAAAATTTTTTAATTTAAAAAAATAGAAAAAAAATTAAAATTAATTAATTAATAACTAATCTTAAAGGAGCCCATTTATCTTAAAGCTACCAGGGAACTTTTCTCCTTTCTTTTTAAAAATGTCATATTTTCTCTATAATATTATAAAGTGCTTATTTATTTTTACATCACTTAGCACATTTAATTCAATAGGAAATACTATATCGAATTCCCTATTTCTGAGACTAGATATCTAAGGCTTGATTCCTAAATTTGGGTATAATTTTAGAAGCTCCTTAAGTAAAAAATTTACTTTAACTTTTACTCCTTCTTAATCTATGTATTGCATAGGCTGTAAGACAAGCCTAGCTTAATATTACTGCCAATAAATAAAAAACTGCCAAGTTAGAAGGTATTACAGCCTTGTAAGGGCTTGTGCTCATCACCAACTGCTGTGTTGTGTAGTAGTGATGCCAGGCAGGGATTTCTCTGTCCAGTTTCACTAACTTATTTTTTGCTGAATGAAATGACTAACTCTACAATGCTGAAAGAGATTCACTTGATCAAAAGCAGATTGGTGAACTTCATTCAGTGCTGATTGCTTAGGCAATGTCTGAAACAAAAAGGTGCACAAGAGATTATGCAGTGGAATTGAAGGAGACTCAGAAAGAGACCTTGAAATTAATTATACACTAGGATTAAGTTTTTCCAAAGTACTAAAATGGCTTAGGAAAAACAATTTTTTTTTCATTTCTATGTGTACAATTGTAGAGTGGATATTGTGTGCATTTTCCATTCTAATTTAGAACAGTTGAAAGGAATAAATAATGAAAAGCTGACATATTTACTTTGCATCTACTAAGCTTATCCATTAAAATAGATTTATCTGCACCATTTCCCTTAAATTGCAATCATGCCCTGGTTTTACTGCAATTTTCATTTTGTGAAATTATGCCTCCAGAAGCTTATCATGTGCCTGGGGCTTGCATTGTCCCACCAGGTCAGGAGCAGTCTAAAGCCATGCCATTTCTTCCAGATGTGACGGCTCAACATTCTCTGCATCCCAAACTCCGACAAGATAGAATTTATTCACTTCTGTAGTCACTGATGTAATGTCATGCATATATGTTGCTTGCTCAAAGATTTCTTTGTAAAATAGGTTTCTGAACATTCAGTTTCTTAAAATGCAGATGAAATCCGCATTTGCCTCACAGCGACTTTTAAAGCAATTTCAATAGCTTTGCTCAATTTGGAGTTGGATAAATGACTATTTGCTATGGACTCTGATTCTGAGAGGTTTACCTCTAAACACAATCTTATATATGTGCAGAACATGGGGACTTTCCACCTGTTTTTTAAAGATTCATTTTCTGTTTGGTCATCATTTTTTCAGCTCCATTTCCTATATGAAATGCATAATGTTTTCTAAGAGGAATTCACCAGAGGGGCTTTCAATTCCTACTGCTTGCCTTTCCTCACTTCCTAACATACTTAATGGCTCCAGTTGAAAAAAAAATACTATTATTCAAGAAAGCTATGTTTGAGACTTTAAAGATACTATTTCAATGAGTTTTTTCTCTAAAAATTACTAAAGGGATATATTATCGTTACAAACAATCAAAGCAACCCTATTGTGTGTATAAGTCAAATCTGGAAATCTCCCTCCCTCCCCTAGCTCCTATTCCCAGAAGGGTAAACACGCTTGTCATTGCACATCTTTCTGGAAGTTTCTTGCATTCCTCTACTTACATATATACGTATATGAATTATTGTGCAACCTGCTTTTCTCACTGAACTACAGAACTTGGAGCTCTTTCTCTATCAGTGCATATATATTGACTTGATTAAAACCACTGCATAAAATGCTGTAGGATAGATTTAACTATTCTCCATTGATGAGTATTATCAGTGAGTATTATCAATGGAGGTTATCTATGTTTTAATATAGAATTAAAATGTTCCAACGAACTTTTAATGTAGTTTAGATTCACAGAAGTGGAATCATTTTTGTTGGATATTACTAAACTGCTTTCCAAAAAAAACTAGACTTACCTGCACCTCTCTGAGACAGGGCATATCAGGGTCCTGCACCCTAAACCTTCACCAACACTGGGTACTACTGCTATTTTCAAACTTTATGCTAATATTTAATAATTTTTAAATTTACATTTTGACACTTTTAACTCAATTTGTAAACGTTTCTGATTTTTAAAAAATTTTATATCTGGGTGTTTTTAGCCCAATGTGTAAATGTGACTAGTATAAAAAGCAGTTACTTTTTATAAGCATACAATATTTTTCTTTACCCAGATTATTGCTTTTTACTCAATAGACAAGGAGGCCTCTTTTGTCTGATATTAATAACACTGTTCCTGATCTTTTTAACACTTTTCTGTTTGTATCTCTATTTCTTTATTTTTAACATTTCTATTTTAAAGATAATATAATTGAACTTTACATTGTTACCTAATTTATTAGGCTTTGTTTATTAATCAAGGAGCTCTTTGCATTTATTGTGAACCTTGAAATGCTTTATCTTTCTCCTGACAACTGATTATACATTTTCAAAGTTAAGCTTTTATTAGTTTTTCTTCATCTTTTAAAAAAACCTATTTTCTCTCTTTCATTGAATTAACAGATTTCCTGGGGGTTTTTTGTTTGTTTGTTTGTTTTGTTTTTTTAATGATTTGGAACTTTTATATCCCACTTCTGATCTATGTCCTATTTCTATTTTACTAACAGTTCCACTTACATTTTAGGCAGACATATTTAAACATACAAACGCACATTTTGTTTTTACCTTAATTTATATAAGATATACATATATTTAAATGTGAGGGGGATCTTAAAAACATGTAATTTTTTTTTGGAGGGTGGGTCCACTGTAGTACAGATTTTGCCCCTAGGTTAAGTGTTCTAAGAACCCATTGGCATCAGTGTAACAGCTAGTGTTATTGTGAGACATTACATTCGGCTTCAGCAAATTTTTTCTTTTTTTTAGATTCTTTCAACGCACTTGTCCATTTCATGGTAGGTGATTTACAAGTACATCTGCCTACACCATGCTGAGTGTTCAGTAGTTTTTGAGCAAAAACCAGCATGACCCCCATGTCCCACCCTCCCTATTCACCTGATCCTGCTCTGAGCAACATTTTTTGTTTCCCTGATGAAAAAAGTCCTCAAAGGGAAATGTTTTGCTGCTGTGGAAGAGGCGAAACAAAAAACAGCAGAAGCACCATCAAGAAAGCAAGAAGACAGCTCACAGACTGGAAGAAAATATTTGCTAACTGTATATCTGACAAAGGTCTATCATCTAGGATCTACAAGGAACTCAAACGTACCAAAAAGCAAAAACAAGCAGCCCTATTAAAAAGTAGGCAAGCCGGGCTCGGTGGCTCAGCCTGTAATCCCGCGCCTTTGGGAAGCTGAGGTGAGTGGATTGCCTGAGCCCGCGGGTTCGAGACCCGCCTGGGCAGCGAGACCTCATCTCTACAATAAATCAAAAAATCAGCTGGGCGTGGTAGTGCTTGCCTGTAATTCCGGCTACTTGGAAGGCTGAGGCGGAAGGATCACCGGAGCCCAGCAGGTCGAGGCTGCGGTGGCCGGGAGTGGCCACTGTACTCCAGTCTGGGCGAGTGAGACTCCAACTCAAAAAAAAAAAAAAAAGTAGGCAAAAGATATGAATAAACACTTCTCAAAAGAAGACACATGAGCAGCCAACAGATACATGAAAAAATGCTCACTCTCACTGTTATCAAGGAAATGCAAATTAAACTACACTGAGATACCACCTAACTCCAGTCAGGATGGCCATCATCAATAACTCAAAAAACAACAGATGCTGGAGAGGATGTGGGAAAAAGGGAACACTTCTACACTGTTGGTGAGCATGTTAACTAGTACAACCTCTGTGGAAAACAGTGTGGTGATTTCTAAAAGATCTAAAAATTGACCTCCCATACAACCCAGTAATCCCCCTTCTGGGGATATACCCAGAGGAACTCAAATCATTCTACAAAAAAGATACCTGTTCACACATGTTTATTGCAGCACTGTTCACAACAGCAAAAACGTGGAACCAACCACGCTGCCCATCAAAAGTAGACTGGATTTTAAAAATGTAGTATATACACACGATGGACTATTACGCAGCTGTAAAGGACAAAATCATGAACTTTGCAGCAACTTGGATGGAGTTGGAGTCTATAATACTCAGTGATCTTTCACAGAAACAAAGAACTGAGTACCACATGTTCTCA